>NC_134501.1:34545833-34624448 GCF_040206685.1 Ascaphus truei | reverse complement strand
GAGTAGCTCGGTTAGGGGATTTCCCCTGCTTAGAGCAGGCTTAGAGCAGGGAGTAGCTCCGGTTAGGGGATTTCCCCTGCTAACAGCTGAGCTGGCAATCAGAGCAGGAGAAGAGCAGGGGCTGATGGATTGCCCGATGGGAGGGGGGGGGGGGGGGCGGATGGTCCGATACGAGGGCGGGCGGATGGCCCGATACGAGCGGGGGGGGCGGATTGGCCTGATGGGAGGGGGGGGCAGATGGCCCGATGGGAGGGGGGGCGGAATGGCCCGATGGGAGGGGGGGGGGGGCGGGTGGCACGATGGGAGGGGGGGGCTGGTGGCCCGATGGGAGGGGGGGGAGGATGGCCTGATGGGTGAGGGGGGGGGGGGATGGCCCGAAGGGTGGGAGGGGGGGGGTGACAGATGGCCCGATGGGAGGGAGGGGGGGCAACAGATGGCCCGATGGGAGGGAGGGGGGGGCGACAGATGGCCCTGCAGGGGGCCTGAGGCAGACAGGCGTGGAAGGGCTGGCTGCCGGAAGGGGGAGGAGTGGAAGCGCTGAGGAGGGAGGCCACTGCTCAGAGAGCCGGAGGCGGAGTAATCTCCCCCAACAACATGAACCCGCCTCCGGCTTATTTTTTTTTCTCCAGCGCGAGCGCGGGAAAAGCAGCAGCGCGAGCGCGGGATATTTAAAAAACACATGTATGCTGCTTGGGCCAATATTTACCCCCCTCGCCCGGGGGTTAAATCCACCCGCCCCGGGCGAGTAAATGTATATAATTGTCGAACACTGTATATATATATATATATATAAATCAAAAAATAAATAGACGATACCGTTCTGTGGCTAACGAAATGCTTTTATTTGTGCGAGCTTTCGAGATACACTGATCTCTTCTTCGGCGATGTTACAATAATGAAGCAAGCAAAAGGTATACTTAAAACCAGTGTCCTCTTGGAATTGTTATCTGTGCTTGTCCCTCCCCCAGTGTGGATGTGTTTTATGGCTAGAGGTGTCAAAAGGTTCCTGAAAGCAAGTGATGTAAGAGTGTGTGTGTGTATCTGTGTGAATATAAATGAATGGAGAGCCCACAGTATATACAGTGCTTTACAAAAGGTGTGTGTGGAGTGGGAGTGGATATAAATGGTGTGGGCAGGTGTGGAAATGTGAGAGATTGTTGAAGCTCGGCTAACACGGTACTGATACCTCTACATATACATATATATATATATATATAAAGCAGAAAATAGCCGTGTTAGTCCAGTTGCGATAGTGCAGAATAAATGAGTTCTTCAGTATTAGGTGATACCTTTTTTATTGGACTAACAATTTATGTCATAGGACAAGCTTTCGAGAGTTATCCTCTCTTCTTCAGGTCAAGCAATACTGATATACAAAGGTTTCAATGGCTAAAACAGTGTAGAGAGAGGGGGGGGGAAAACCAGCAGATATTTACTGTAGATAATGTAGGGTGTTAAATGTGTTTGAAGCCAGGGAACGGTGTCAAAGAAAGGTGGGGAGGGGTAGGGATACAGGGGGGGAGAGAGAAAGTGTGAATAAGAATAGAGGCAAGCAGGATAATTACAAGCAATTTTGATAGGGTGTGAGAAAACCCATGTCGCATTAAGTCCTTTGGTTTTGGTGTCAAAGAGTCTTATCATTCTGAGTTCAAATGTTTTCCGTTCTTGGGGTGCTTTTAAACATTCTATTGAGGATTTTGATTTTTAGATCATTTATGGAATGATCTGGTTGTGAGAAGTGATGTCCCACAGGTGAGCAGTATCTTCCCTCTTCGTGATGGAGTATGGAGTGTCTGTGCATATTCATTCTTCCTTGTAGTTTTTGGCTGGTTTCCCCAATGTAGCAACCTTGGTCACATTTGTTGCATTGAATCATATACACTATATTCCTGGATGTGCAGCTGTATGATCCTTTAACATTGAATGTTCTATGGTTGTGACTGGCTGTGGGATCTTGGCAAATATGTTTGCAGAGTTTGCAGCGTTTGTTGCTGCACGGCTTTGTGCCATTATCCATGTCTTTAAAATCGTTGTGAAGTTTTCTGCTGACTAATTTCTGATTGAGGTTTGGTGGTTGCCGGAACGCAAGAATGGGAGGTTTGGGAAAGATTTCTTTTAATGTTGCATCCTCTGTCAGCATGAGTTGCACATCTTTGATTATTTTTCGTATGCCCTCTAGGGTAGGGTTGTATGTGGTCACTAGTGGTATGCGTGTGGTAGGTTCTTTCTGTCTGTATTTGTAGCAGGTGTTCTCGTGGGGCTTTTATTGCAGATGTGATAGTTTTGGCAATGGTCTTTGGTTTGTATCCCTTCTGTCTGAACGATTCGGTCAGGGTTGTGAGATGCCTGTTTCTGTCTTCAGTGTCAGAGCATATGCGGTGGTGTCTTATAGCCTGGATGTGTATGATACCTTCTTTTGTATGAGTGGGATGGGAGCTGGAGTTGTGGAGGTAACTGCATCTGTCAGTTGGTTTCTTGTATACAGATGTGTATAGTTTGCCATCTTTCAGTGTTACTGTAGTATCTATCTATATATATATATATATATATATATATATATATATATATATATATATATATATATATATATATATATTGTATAGCGCACACACACCCACACACACAACGTTTTATTCAACTTTTTAATTGATCATTTGTAGAGAAAATGAACAATGTCGCTATTTTTCAAAATGTAACATCTCTACTAGTGTAAAATGATACTTCATATAAAGCAGGTTATGGGACACAGTATTATCACAAGCTGCTAACATTTGACAGGGCTCAGATCTGTGTGACATACAGAACATTCTCATTCTAAATTTCAAAAAATATTGTGTTGATTTCTGACCTGATTTCCGTGGTTACAGCTGAACCGCTCTGTGCCTGGGTTCTACTGCTGTCATCACTTTCTGCCACAACCAGCTGACGGTGGATCTGCAAGGAGTTCAACGCTCATTGGCATCAAATCTGTGGCTTGGTTAACGTATTACAGTATTTCTCCAGCTTTTTCTTGTATTGTTTTTAAATAGATTATTTTTGTTTAGTTTATTAGATTATATTGCTTAGTACAATAATTATATTAATTAGTTTAATAGATATTTAGTATAATAGATTATATTTCTTAGTTTAATAGATATTTCTTCGTAAAGTAGATTATATTAACTAGTATTTAAGTCTCCACTTAAGTCCTCCACTCCCCCGCTCCACTCCCACCTCCACCCTCCCCTGTCCCCCCTCCATTCCCCACCCTCCACTCCTCCCCTACCCCCTCCACTCCTCCCCTCCCTCTCCCCCTCCACTCCCAACCTCCACTCCCCCCCTCCACCCTCCACTCCCCCCCTCCACCCTCCTTTCCCCCCCTCCACCCTCCACTTTACCCCCCTCCACCCTCCACTTTACCCCCCTCCACCATCCACTCCCACCCTCCACTCCCCCCCTCCACCCTCCACTCCCCCCCTCCACCCTCCTCTCCCCCCCTCCACCCTCCTCTCCCCCCCCTCCACTTCACCCCCCTCCACCCTCCACTCCCCCCCTCCACTCCTCCACCCTCCACTCCCCCCCCTCCACTCCCCCCCTCCACTCCACCACTTCCCCACTCCACTCCACCCCTTCCCCCCCTCCACTTCCCTCCTCCCCTTCCCGCCTCCCCCCTCCCGCCTCTGCTTTTCACCCGGCCGCCTCTGCCTCACAGCTGCCGCACGCACTCAACACACACCTGTCCTCACTCACACACCCGCCACACACCTGCTGCCTCCCGCCCATACGCACCAACATCACTGACCCGCCACCTCACACCCTCCACTCCACTATTTAAGTCTCCCCCTCAGAGCCCCATTTCACATCTTTTTGGAGTCGCTTATTTTTTAGATCCCTCGGACCCAAACCGCCCGTGAGTGATTTCTAAAAGGGGTCAGCTAAGAAAGTTCGGATCAAGAGGAGCCGCATAGTTTAAAGGCAGAACATTTCCAAGGGAGATGGAGACACCTGAGGTAAGATCTGATTAAAGGACAACTTTTGGGGAAGGAAAGGGTGACGGGGGAGTGTAAAAGGGGGGTGAGAGAGCAAGGTGGTGTGTGAGATTGGGGCAGCGCAAGAGAACGCAAAAATGATGGGGATTTGCTGCACACCAAAAAAAAACAATAAGTAGTGATACCTTTACCGGTGCCCCTAAGTCTCAGGGAAGACCGGCATTTCGTCCAATGTATACAATATGATTGATGGAAAAGGGCACACGGATTTGAATCAAAAAAGATCATTTATTGTGCCACAGACTACAATGTTTCGGCTGCTGGCCTTTCTTTACTGGCTTTAGTGTGTTTATCCACTTTACCTGGGAAAGGCCAGCAGGCCGAAATGTTGTAGTCTATGGCAGTGCAAGAGAAAACAGGTTGGGGGGGGGATGTCTCGCAAGGTCGCTGACCCATGGGTGAGGGTCCCCGGTGGAAACTAGTCCTGGGCCCCTGGAAAGCTGTCTGTAGCCCTGGTCATACTAGCTGAGTAACATGTAGAAAGGACACGTATGTTCAGAATGAGTTAGCATGGTATTTTGAGAGGCATCATAGCAGGTAATACTGAGCTCTGCAAGGTCTGTCAGTATGAGGAAGGGTCCAATGGAGGAGTTGGAGGGTCCCAGAATATCTCTTAAAGCAGGGGTGCTCAAATCGAGGGGCGCAACATTTTCTTGCGGAGGAGGGGCTTGGCGCTTACAGAGGCCCCTCGCTATTCCCCACAGCATTTAAATTAAATGCCGGCGATCGCGCGTAAGGCCTCTGTAAGCTCCCTTTCCTTGTCTCCAGCGGCTTCTGGCGACAGCAACATGGCGTCAAATGACACTGTGAGGTCACATGATGTGGCTTTGCCATAGCAAAGTGATATCACATATATACGTCAGAACGCCGGAGACAAGGTAAGGAGGGGGGGGGGGGGAGCAGGGGGAAAAGGTTGCACAACCCTGACTTAAAGCATTGTCCTGCATACAGATCGAAGAATTGATATGCGAAGAGGAGCCGAAAATAACACCGAAAAGAATACCGTTTCGGGTGAGGAAGGTGAGTGATGAAATAGCCGTCACTGTGTAACTCTTCCAGTTACCTGCAACTTCATGCAGAGAAATAGCAACGCTTGTTTTTAACGTGTTAAGCGCCAAGGGGGAATTCACCTGCTGAGAGGTTAAGGGAGTTACTAACCCAAACTCAGCGACGTTTCTGTGTCTCTGTGATAACTCCCCCAGGACATGCCTGAAAACCAGAGGTAACTCAATGAATTTTTTCCTGGGGAAACATTTGATAAAATAGAAACATGACCTCGGAGACTGTGAGACCACCCTCCTCCCCCCCTCCCCCCCCCTCTTCCCTTCTACACTTGGCGTCCCAAACCCCACTATAACCAATACATAAATAACCACAAACACGAGGTCTGGCGATGCGAGGCCGCGGCTTTCTATTAAAACTTCAATTAACCTAATAAGTGCCAACCCCCTGCCGGAGTGCTCGCTCATTGGGTAAAGGCCAAAGGTACCTGATCCAATGGCCGTAACTCCCCCTACCCGGCCGTCTGGCGAGAATGGGCCCCAGGAACGCACACGTGTAAATAAGCCGCGCCCACTTCGCCACTCCCACCACCTTTTATTTTATTTCTGTTATTCATTTTCATTGTTTATTTATTCTTTTTTTTATTTTAAACACGTACAACCAACATATTTACCAATATTCACAATAAAGGGCAGAGTGGGCGGGACTCTCATGGCAGGGCGTAGGCTGACCCCGCGCCTCTGTCTAATTCTAACCTCCCTGGTTCTTCCCCCGGCCGTGTCACCCTCACTGCCAGGGGAGGGGGGAGGGAGAGGCCAGTGGGGACATAGTCCACACTCACAGGTAAGGGAGAGCCTAGTCCCTCTGGTCATAGCGCCCGGTCACCGAAGGCTCAATGCTACTTTTCTGGGTTATTTTGAAGCAAGTTACACTGGGGAATATTTAGGGGTCACCCAGACACAGAGAGAACATTTAGGGGTCTCACCAGACACAGAGAGAACATTTAGTGGTCACCAAGACACAGAGAGAACATTTAGGGGTCTCACTAGACACAGAGAGAACATTTAGGGGTCTCCCCAGACACAGAGAGAACATTTAGGGATCTCACCAGACACAGAGAGAACATTTAGGGGTCTCCCCAGACACAGAGAGAACATTTAGGGGTCTCTCCAGATACAGAGAGAACATTTAGGGGTCTCTCCAGATACAGAGAGAACATTTAGGGGTCTCTCCAGATAAAGAGAGAACATTTAGGGGTCTCTCCAGATACAGAGAGAATATTTAGGGGTCTCTCCAGACACAGAGAGAACATTTAGGGGTCTCCCTAGACACAGAGAGAACATTTAGGGGTCTCTCCAGACACAGAGAACCCCACACACTTAGATACCAAAACCTCAGCCTTTCCCAAACTACAGGCGGAGGGGTCAAGATTCCAGGTGTTTAAATAAAACGTTGTTACCCGGAGTGTGTCTGGCTTTTATTGGAACTTGTCCTGATTCTGTCACCGAAACAGGTTATCTATCTGATCATTTCTCTGTGAGCATCCGACTGTCTCTTTTCTTATTAACCCTGCGTATGTCTGTCTCTTGTTATACTAGATCTGTCACTTTTCTTGTTCCTTTTGAGTGTATCTTGTGTCTCTTCATGTCTCGCTGTATCTCTATGGGGGCTTTGCACTAAGCTCAATGGGTTTGCGTTCTGGTTAAATGGTTTAATTAATTCATTGTTGATGTTATTACTGCTTGTATTCATTGGATTAGCTGGCTACTGTTTTTATTTACTTTATTTAGGTATGCTAATGTAGTATTTAATAATGAGCAAATAATCTATTATCCATATCTGGATAATAGTTATTTTGCACATTATTGTACTGTATGTGTTAGGGGGGTGTATTTAGTTAGAGATAATGTTTAGTATTTTTGTAGGCACAAGATTGGTACCGCAGGCCCGCGGGGACCCCGGGACGGCCGCGGGGTCAGCCGGGGACACCTGCGCGACCCCCGGCCTCCCTCGGGGTCAGCCAGGGTTTTGCGCCTGTAAAAAGTTAAACAAAGAATTTTTTCAGAGTCCTGCTTTTTTTATCACCTGCTTTAGCTGGTGAGCTTTATTCAGCACAACGTTCAAGTATTGTATTGTATGTCTTTATTTATATAGCGCCATTAATGTACATAGCGCTTCACAGTAGTAATACATGTGGTAATCAAGTAAATAACAGATAATATAAATAACAGATCATGGGAATAAGTGCTTTAGACATAAAAGTAACATACAGAACGTACAGAGACAGTAGGAGGGAGTTCTGGTAAGTGCGTCTGCAGGGGACCAAGCTTTATGTATCATGTGTTTAGAATAAGTACAATAAGTTTGCGTTGCTTAGTGAATCCCGCAGAAGGGCAGGATTCAGCGCAAACAGCTCATCGTACGAGCAAAGTTGGACTTTTTTCCAGGAAAAAGTCAGTTTTAGAGCGCAAAGGGCCTGTTTGCGCGGCTTAGGGAATAGCGCTCGGAGTAACGTTACGTTCTAAGAGCACTTTGCGCTCTTAAAATGACTTATCACTATTTATCACTGCTTATTGCATAGCCCCCTAAGTGTTTGCTAAGACTCTCACTGCTACAGTGCTAGCGTCCTAAAAAAAAGTGTGTGTATGTGTGTGTGTGTGTGTGTGTAGGTAGGGGTGTGTGTGATAGAGCAAGAGAGCGAGAGAGAGAGAGATAGCGGCACAGAGTTTCGTTCCTATATATATATATATTCACACCTACAGTATACACACACACACATGTTCCTGCTCCTAAAAAACTGCAGGAACGGAGTACCAACAGGTTCCTGCTCCTAAAATACAAACGCACAATCAGTTATATTCACACACACCCACTAAAATACACACAGATTGATACTCTTGTAGAAGCACAGACACACACTATTATATATATATATATATATATATATATATATATATATATATATATACATACGCGCAGTGTTCGACAAACCTATACATTTGCTCGCCCCGGGCGAGTGGATTTAACCCCCGGGCGAGTAAATATTGGCCCAAGCAGCACACATTTGGTACTAGGTGGCGAGTAGATTTTTTGGTGATTTGTCAACCACTGCATACGCGCACACACAATCACACTTCTCATTATGCTTTACAAACATAGAAACTATCAGACAGTAACATACACTCACTCAGATACACACATTAATGGTTATATACAGACATATGCTCCCTCTCATTCTCACTACACATGCACCCTCTCGGTGTACAAAAAAAACAATGCTTATAAAATAAACTCAATACATTTTAAAAAAAACAATGCGTATAAACAAACCCCAATCGATATAAACAAACCCCAATGCATATAAATAAACCCCAATCGATATAAACAAACCCCAATGCATATAAATAAACCCCAATCGATATAAACAAACCCCAGTGCATATAAACAAACCCCAGTGCATATAAACAAACACCAGTGCATATAAACAAACCCCAGTGCAAATAAACAAACCCCAATGCATATAAACAAACCCCAATGCATATAAACAAACCCCAGTGCATATAAACAAACCCCAGTGCATATAAACAAACCCCAATGCATATAAACAAACCCCAGTGCATATAAACAAACCCCAGTGCAAATAAAAAAAAGAAACCAATGCATAGAAAAAATAGCCCAATGCATATTTAAAAGACACCAATACATATAACCCCCCCCCCCATGCATATAAAAACAACACCCACTCCCCCCCCCCCCCCCCCAATACTTTAAAAAAAAACAGACTTACGTTGTGGATGGTTCGGCCTGGCCCGGTGTCTGCAGGGGCACCGGCCGGCCCTGCAAGTTCTGCAGTTCTTCTCTGTGGGCCCCGGCTCTCCCTGCAGCTGCAAGTCTCTCCGTCCCATGTGCTTTTAACGCTGGCGCACACAAGAAACTGGGCCAAGCTTACTTCCGGCACGCTGACATCAGAGATGTGCGCCGGCATTGGAAGCTTGGCGTGGGACAGAAAGAAGAGGCCTGCAGCAGAGGGAGATCCGGGACCCGGCCACGAGAGGACTGGCAGACGGCCAGGCTAGAGGTTAGGCCCAGCTTGCAGCACCGGCCGGGCCCTCCCACAGACACCTGGACCGGGACACCTGTCCCGGCTATCCCCCCCCTGTCGGGGAACGGGCCTTGCAGGAGTCTATTACTCCGAAGCGTTGCTAACATTGAGAAGCAACGTTGGGTTGTGAAGATTATTACTGTTTGAGTGCTTTGGACAATTGGCTTAACCGTCAAAACCCCCATACAGCACCAGGACATGTACTGTATAGGAGGGAGGAATACATGTGATCACATTACTATCCTCTGTATCACAGGCATGGAAGGAGGAGGACAGCGACGAGGAAGAAGCAAGAAACAGCGCTTCACAGGTAAATAGGAATGGCGGAGCTGTGAATCTGCCGCATACACGGTGTGTGTCATTTTTCATGTTCCTTTTGAGTGTATCTTGTGTCCCTTCATGTCTCGCTGTATCTCTATGTGTTTGCGAAGACTCTCAGTGCTACAGTGCTAGAGTCCTAAAAAAGGTGTGTGTGTGTGTGTGTGTGTGTGTGTGTGTGTGTGTGTGTGTGTGTGTGTGTGTGTGTGTGTGTGTGTGTGTGTGTGTGTGTGTGTGTGTGTGTGTGATAGAGCAAGAGCAAGAGAGCGCGAGAGTGAGATACAAACATATCTATATATATATTTTTGAAAACGTTGTATGTTAGCAGTGCTTATGGGCAATCAGATTGGTCCGTTGGTCCGTCACTCAGCCTCAGGCCAATCTGATTGGTCCCTCGGCACCCCCGCCCCCGCACACCTCTCATTGGCCTGCTGCCTTCGCTCACCACACCTACACCACTGCCACACTCTCCCAAGATTCACTGAGCTTTGGGAGCCATTTTGACGCCTCACTGCTTGCTCTCACATCAGAAAATAAAATAACCCCACTGCTCATCCCCTGCCGAATACTCAGGTACAGTGTCTTCTTAGAAACAAACTATATGCCATTTTATGCATTTGCACCCCACCCTCACACAACACTCACCCCCGGCACCCAACACCGCACGGTAGCACGCCTCTTCGGACACCTCTGTTCACCGCCTCACCACCACCTCAACCCAATTTGTATGCCGCTCGGGACCACACACCGTACTCTCTAACGTGGCCCCACACCTCACGATCAGCGCGTCTTCACTCCCTCCCTCACCACTTGCGAACACGCACACCCTCTCTGGACCGCACACACTCCTCTGTACCACATCCCCAATGCCACGCCGGCACCCTCTCTGTCCCTCACACCTTACTGTGGATCCTGGAACATATCACGTTCAATGCGCCTGCCACCCCACAACCTCTGGTACTCACACGACGCACGCCCTCTCGGTACCGCACGCACTCCTCTGTAGTCTGCCAGCACCCCTCACGTTCACCGCTTACCCACACCTCCCCTCACCTCAGCAATGCCATTCCGCCACCCTCTATGGCCCGCACACCCTAATGTCGACCCAGCTCACCTTCACCGCGCCTCCCACACACCAACCTCTGTTACTCACACGACGCACGCCCTCTCGGAACTGCAGACGCACTCGGTCATCTACCCTGCCACCACACACGCATCACCACCCCTCCCCGTCAACCCTACCGCGGACACACCTCCCGTTCACCGCCTCACCCCGCCTCCCCTTCAACATCCCTTCCGTTCACCGCCTCACCCCCCCTCCTGTTCACCGCCTCACCCCCCCTCCCGTTCACCGCCTCACCCCCCCTTCCGTTTGCCGCCTCACCCCCCCTCCTATTCACCGCCTCACCCCCCCTCCCGTTCACCGCCTCACCCCCCCTCCCATTTGCCACCTCACCCCCCCTCCCGTTCGCCGCCTCAACCCCCCACCCATTCTCCACCTCACCCCCCCTCCCGTTCGCCGCCCCTCCCGTTCACCTCCCCTGCCGTACACCTCAAGACATCACTTTGCCCGACGCAAGAGCACCAAACCCCTGAGCAGCACATCTTCAAAGCCCCCTCCTTCCCCCCTCCCCCCCTTTCTTCCCCTCCCCTCCTCCCCCCCCCCTTTATCCCCCCTCCTCACCCTTCTCACCCCCTTCCCTCCCTTCTCCCCCCCCTTCCAGGGGCCCCGGCTGGTCCTGCAAGTTCTGCAGGTCTTCTCTGCGGGCCCCGGCTCTCCCCGCAGCTGCAGGTCTCTCTGTCCCATGTGCTTTTAACGCTGGCGCACGCGGGAAACTGGGCCAAGCTTACTTCCGGCACGCTGACATCAGAGAGGTGCGCCGGCATTGGAAGCTCGGCGTGGGACAGAAAGAAGAGGCCTACAGCAGAGGGAGATCCGGGACCTGGCCACGAGAGTACTGGCAGCCGGACAGGCTAGAGACCCAGCTTGCAGCGCCGGCCGGGCCCCCCACAGACACCTGGCTCGGGACACCTGTCCCGGCTATCCCCCCTGTCGGGGAACGGGCCGTGGAGGAGTCTATTACTATGAAGCGTTGCTAACATTGCGAAGCAACGTTGGGTTGTGAAGATTATTACTGTTTGAGTGCTGTGGACAATTGGCTTAACCGTCAAACCCCCCATACAGCACCAGGACATGTATAGGAGTGAGGAATACATGTGATCACATTACTATCCTCTGTATCACAGGCATGGGAGGAGGAGGACAGCGACGAGGAAGAATCAAGAAACCGCGCTTTAGAGGTAAATGGGAATGGCGGAGCTGTGAATCTGTCGCACACACTGTGCTATTAGCTGTTGTACAGGACACTATTTATGGAAAAGTCTGCAACACTTTACAGTGTAATAATACAGAACCTGCTGGAGATGTTTTAATGAAGGTTAGTGGGTCCCTGTTTCCTCGGGTCTCATGGGATGGGAGTGTTCCCCAAATCTGAGGTTTGTGCCCCTATTACATGGGGGGGTGGAGAAAACCATAGAAACAAAAGTAAGGAGGGACAGAGATAAATAAAAGAGATAAGATTAAAGGTGGAGAGAGAGATAGGAAAGGCAGAGAGTAGGGAGACTTCTCATCCAAGGTGATGATACAGCTGTGACACATGGACACCTTCTCTGAGAAACCTTCCACTACCCATGTGGCATTACACCTCCACCGTAGGGGGTCCTGCGTCTGGGAGGGTCTGTGTAAAAGATCCTGGGGAGGGGCATATAACGGAGTTCTGGGGAGGGGTATATAATGGGTACTGGGCCTAGTGAGGTGGGTATTACGGGTACTGGGCCTGGGGAGGGGTGTATAACTGAGTACTGGGCCTGGTGAGGTGGGTATAACGGGTACTGGGCCTGGGTAGGGGTGTAGGGTATAACGGGTACTGGGCCTTGGGAGGGGTGTATAACTGGGTACTGGGCTTGGTGAGGTGGGTACAACGGTACTGGGCCTGGGGAGGGGTGTATAACTGGGTACTGGGCCTGGGGAGGTGCGTATAACAGGTACTGGCCCTGTGGAGGGCGGTATAATTGGGTATTGGGGAGGGGGTATAAGTGTCACAGGAACTCTTGCGATACAGAGTATCACTGTCCCTGGTTACAAACACTTCATGTCTCCTGCAGGTCAGCGGACGCACAAAGGTGGTGCCCTTTGTCCTAGAGGACGATGATGCGGACGACGAGGCGGACGACGAGTCAGACGACGAGGCAGACGATGAGGCGGACAACGAGGCGGGCTACGAGGCGGGCTGCAAGGCGGGCAACGAGGCGGGCTACGAGACGGGCTATGAGGCAGACAGCGAGACGGACAGCGAAGCTGACAGCGAGGCAGACAGCGAGGCGGACAGTGAGGCGGACAGCGAGATGGACAGCGAGGCAGACAGCGAGATGGACAGCGAGGCGGACAGCGAGACGGACAGCGAGGCGGACAGCAAGGCACACAGCGAGGCGGACAGCGAGGCGGACAGCGAGGTGGACAGCGAGACGGAAAGCGAGACGGACTTCAAGGCGGACGACAAGTGGGGTGACGAGGTGGACAACAACGAAGGGGAATACGAGAGGTGTGGAGGGATGTGCTGCTTCCCCTTTCACAGGTTCGGGAGAAGATCCCGGGGGCAGGTAGCAGAGGGGCCAGGGCATAGAAACAGGGGTATTCTAGGGGCCCTGAGAAGTTGGTTTAACCGCAGGAGAGGCAGATAAGATCAGGAAGGCTGCGGGAGGGACAGGTACTAGAGGGAGATAGGAATATTGGGCATGAGAGGGTGAGAGAACTAGGAGCAGGGCCGGTGCACGGGTTTCATGCGCCCTAGGTGAAACTTAAAATTTGCGCCCCAGTTGTATAAAAATAATAATAAGATAAATAAAATAATAAAATAAACAGTGGCGTAGCTATCGGGGCTACGACCGCAACCCAGCGCGACGCATAATAAAAATAAAAGGGCGCCAAAATACTGGATAAAAAAAAGAAAAATAATTTTAAAAAAACCCATAAATAAATAAAAAATAATAAGAGTAAAAAATTATAATTATTATTAATGCGCCCCTAAAACCTTTGCGCGCTAGGCGACCGTCTAATGGACGGCCGGCCCTGCGAGATATGCGGGAGGAAAGGGGGTGAATGGGATAGATATGCAGGGGGATGGGGGAGCAGGTGAGTTATACACAGGGGCACAAGGGCCCCATCATCCGCATCTCTATATACTGAGTGTGCCCCTGTGTATAATAACGCTGATCTGTGCTGCTCCATCTGATCTCACTGCGCAGTGATCCAGGGACCCTCCGATCGCCATTTAATGGGGTCAGGAAGGAATTTTTTTCCCCCATTGCACAGCAGGGGTTATGTTTCGCCTTCCTCTGGATCACAGCAACAAACTGCCCTTTGTGCATGACTTATCAGTGAGATCTTTATACACCCTGCATTGATCTTCACCCCTTTGCTGCCGGAGGGGCCTGCAATGCATTGCTCTGCGTGTTACTATATCGCTCTGCAATGTGCTGCAGGCCCCTACCAGCAAAGAGATTAATTATTTCAATAAAATATTCTCTTTAATCCAACCTATGTGTAGTGTCTTTTCTATCCGTTGTATCTATTGCTAACAGCTCAGTGATTCTTCCCCAGGATCCTGCACTAGTGTCACGCTGCCAAGCCCGGGTGTGAGACAGGTTTATAGGGTCACATATACACTTCTGCCAAAACACACGTGCAAACAGGAAGCCCCTCTGATCTGTCATATCTTTTATTACACAAAACGGTTTCTAAAAGTGTAAAAAGAACATACATGGGATTCTGCTACAAATATCTCTCTAATTACAAACCAATTAGCAAATCATTCAGATTAGAGTCGAGCGAAAAGAAAGGGTTAAGTATCTCATGTACAGTATATGCAGTGCGGGCTGTTCTGCAGCATTACATGCAGGGGGCAACGTGTAGGGGATATAAGTAATGCTGATCTCAGAGCTGACCAGCTGACCTGCTCCACTGGCTGACCGGCTGACCGGCTGACCTGCTCCACTGGCTGACCGGCTGACCTGCTCTACCGGCTGACCGGCTGACCTGCTCTACCGGCTGTCCGGCTGACCTGCTCTACTGGCTGACCTGCTCTACCGGCTGACCTGCTCTACCGGCTGACCGGCTGACCTGCTCTACTGGCTGACCGGCTAAATTACCTGAATTGTCGCCCCTGTATCTCCCAATTAAACGTTTTATTGGCATATTCTTGTTTGACTCGTTCTATACAGACATTTTCTATATATTCATTGTGGGATTTGATAACATCTGTAAGATCTCTCAGAATATCACATTCTGTACGTTTGTGCTGAAGATTTTTCCATTCTCAATTTACTTAATATTAGTTTTTGGCTTCAATTATTTATATTGAGTCCAAAATACCTTTATACAGAATGCTGTTCCCTTTAGCCCACAAATGCTGCTTCATTAAAGCCCACGGGTGGCACTTTATGCATTCTCAGACTTTTAGGCAACATCCCCAATTTCCAAAAGGTGGATAAAATCTGTGCATTTTTAAATGGTTAATTTTTACATTTATCCATTGTGACAAAATATCAATTTTCTCACTCAGACTACTAAATCCCTCCCCAAATATATCCGTTTCACATAAAAGTGTGCGCGCATCTCCTTCCGTCTAACTGGCACGTCGTCCTTACGGGCGCCACAGCTTGTCACTCCACGCTGCCCTCCAGTGGTAAAAGAAATAAGATACATTTACTATACTCGTCTGGCAGCTGCTCCCGTATAAGGTGGGTAACTCTGTATTAGGGGTCTTGGTTAGAGTATATTTTATACTTATGTCGGATAGATGAGGAGTTAATATTCCTAACGGGTTATTGTGAGAGGCCTTAGATCTTATCCTATATGCACGCAGCCCTCGCCTCTCTGACCTTGAACACGTACTTCAATCTGATTTTTTGAGACTTGAAACTGAATTTCCCAAAACAAACTGAGTTTAAACACTGACAAGACTGTAACAATGGTATTTGGGACCAGAGCTAAATTGCTAAAGCTACCAATGACAGAGCTTCAGATAAAAACCAACTCTAATACCATCCTAGCCCCTTTTACTTGTTTGAAATATCTGGGCATATAGTTCAACTCCCATTTAACATTTGGGTTGCACATTGATACCCTGACATCCAAATCCTATGCCAAACTTGGTATACTTTATAAGAACAAATCCTCCCTAAGGCCCTCATGCAGTAAGCAGCGAGTAAGCCCAGAGAAGCTGGCGATAAGAGCAAAAATTACCGTTTTTTTTGCCGGAAAAAAAAAAAAATCGGCAGACGCGCGGTGATAAGCCACTTTTTGGCACTGATCGCCGTTTTTTCAAACACGCTCAATTCTATAAGCCCTGATCAGCTTATTGCGGCTGATCGCCACTTTAAAATTGCTGTTTCTTCTCCAAATTGTCCCGCCACAAAAGTTGGCAAGAAGGTGGGGTGAAGCAGCGATGAAAATAAAATGCATGTGTCCCGGAGATGAAATCCATTAATATCAGCACCAGAGACCCCCGGCATGAATCTGATGCATAAAAAATGCATTTACAGGCAACTTCATTACCGCCAAGGCAATGAAGGGGTTATACACCCATGCCAGGCTTATTGTGGGTAGCAGGGGTGGGTGAAGGTGGTATTTGGCCCTGGGTGGGTGTTTAGGCCTTGCGGGGGAGTTGCAGGATGACTTAACCTCTTCTTTATCTTAGCGGTTAATAACGCTAAGGTAATGAAGGGGTTAACCCCTCCCGCTACCCCCCCACCCGGTAGGCCTAAACACCCTTCCTTGGGACCAATACCCCATTCATCCACCCCCACTACCGACAATAAACAAAAATACACATAACAGCCCCACTACCTACCTCCTAGGTCCCTAATAAACCATTACAATATTCATGAAACCATTATTTTTTTTACACACAGGATTAATACCGCAGTCCAGCAGGGGTCCCCGGTAGTCCAGATGGGTGTCCGTAGGTTCCACAGTTCACCCTGGGGGTGCCCACCAGTGTCTGGGGGACTTGGGTTATCCCCGCTAGGCTCTGTCGGCCTCCAGGTGGTCCCCGCAGGTGTCCGTGGGCACCAACGGTGTCCACGCGTTTTTCTGGGAGCCTTCAGGTGGTTCCCACATGTCTCGGGGCCCTGGGGTGATTCCCACGGGTGTCTGGGGGGCCCTCGTGTAGCCCCGTGGGTGGCTGGGACCCCTACAGCTGTGGGGCCACTGGTTCTTCCCCGCAGCTGTCCCCCGTGGTTCCTCAGGTGGTCCCCGTGGTTCCTCAGGTGATCCTTGGGTTGTCCCCGTAGGTCCCCACTGGCCTGCTGCACCAATCCTGTATTTAAAAAAACATGGCCTACATTTACATCAATACAGCTCCCCCACCCCACCAAACATACAGTACATTAATGGGCAAAATAACTATTATCAAGATACGTGGTCATCTCTCCCTCTTTACTATACAGACTTGCACAGACGATAGTTGCGGGCTGAGACTCCCAGACAAGCAGAAACCTGCAGTGATACCCAGGGGGAGGTGGAGAGACCTCTGATTGCTTCCTCCTCTCCTGCAGCATCTCCTCCAGTGTATCATCCCATACAGGAGTCACATCATGGGGTGGGGGGGGAAGGATCCCATCCTATATTGCAGAGGAAGGATAGCAGTGCCTGTCCTACCCCTCCTTGTCACATGGGATTAGGGCTATGTTATTGAGTGAGGGGTTGTATGTTTGTATTAGTAGGGACAGGCAAGGCCGGAGCCAGAAGGGTTCCTCCTGCCTCTGTCCTCCCTGTCTCCTGACCCTTCCTGTAGCCGGACATACAGAATATTAAAAACACAAGAGGAAATAAAACTAAGAGGTGCCGGCAGGAGAAGGCCGTGTCATATCTATTCTTATTACATTTATATCATGTTTTGTGCCTTGATCCTTCATGTAATTAACACAAAGAAAATATGAAACAGAGGCAGTTACAGGTGCAAACTCTCAGATATTCCCTTTATAATAACGCGCAAAGCAGCTCCTCCCCTAACTGCTCCTTTTATGTGTCATATCTCCTCCTCAGCCCCTAACACTGCCCCAATAAATGTGTGCATGCTGGGAGGAGGTGCTAAGACTACAGCTCCCAGCATGCTTTGAGCCGAAGAGACCTGATTTCTGTCCCCACCCCACAATCCTTCTGTTCTAACATTGAGATGCCTGATAACCAGACTTGTACTGTATGTATGTAGGTCTTTATTTATATAGCGCCATTAATGTGCATAGCGCTTCACAGTAATAACACACGTGACAATCATATACCGTAAATAACAAATAATACAAATAGCAAATGATGGGAATAAGTGCTTCAGACAAAAAGTAATATTTCGGAAGAGGAGCTCCGAAGAGCTTACAATCTAATTGGTAGGAAGAATGTACAGAGACAGTAGGAGGGCATTCTGGTAAGTGCATCTGCAGGGGGCCAAGCTTTATGTATCATGTGTATAGTATTATCCACGGTGCTACTCACATGCTTCTTTAAGCAAATGTGTCTTAAGGTGGGTCTTAAAGGTCATTCCAGAGGTGTGGGGCAGTGAGAAAGGTTTAAGGCGGGAGAGAGCTTTCGATAGAAAGGGGGTACAATGCAAGAGTCGGGATGGTGCATAGCAAGAGAATAGGGCTGAGATGTAAGGAGGGGCAGAAGAGTAAAGCTTTAAAAGTGAGGAGGAGAATTGAGTGTGAGATACGGGATTTGATAGGAAGCCAGGAGAGGGATTTCAGTAGGGGAAACGCTGAGACAAAATTAAGAAAGATTGGAGGGGCGTGGTTTGGAGCCTGACAGGGATAGTCGGGTTTGTCTGAAGCTCCCTAAGATAAACATTGACTGAGTAATACTAGTCCAAATTCAGAAAAAATAATAATTATTATATGCCAAGAATCCCAGAAGCAGACTTGCTTGCGATCGCGGGCTATTCGTGCCCCCCTGCCGGATCACCCACGGGTCGGATGACCTAGGAGGCGAACACCACGGGAGCAGAATAAAAGTGAGTGGCGAAAAAGGCAGTGACATTGCGGCACCACCGAGCTCCCAGTACCTCCTAACACACGCGGCCGATCCTACAAAATGGCCGCTGGGCACCAATAAAGAAGATAAGAGCTAGCGGCTATAGGCGGAGCGGTCTACGGCTATCTGCGCCACCGGGGCTTTCAGACTTGCCTCCCATCTAAGGGCTGGACTGTAAACGGGATGTGCGGTCGTGGTGCGGGGCTCTGGTTCGGCTGTGTGGCATCTATAATGGCCGCCATTGCCCTGTGACAGAGAGGGAGCTGTGTGCCGGGCTTACCTTCAGCCCTGCCCACGCCCCCCAACGCCTTCCTGCGCCGCCTTCCTGCGCCCCCGCTGTGAGGAGGGGGACAGAGCAGAGCAGCTGATTGACTGAGCTGTCTTGCTCCGTGCGTTCCAGCCTGCGTTTCAGCCGGATCCAAGATGGCCACCACCAGTTTGAATTAAAGGCACAGCTTCCCCAGGAAAATAAATAAACAAACATAAAATTTTAAAAAAAACAAAACAGCCTGATCCTAAACAAGATGCTGCTGAAGCATAATAGTAACATTCAAAAGCAGCTATACATGCCTTTGCCACTAGGCAACGCCCACGCCTGAAAACCAAATTGCAGTTTTATTAAAGTGGCTCGTCTACAGAGGAGTGACACAGCAGTCACCTGCAATATTGAATAACTTTGCTCTTTTAAAAATGTTCTAAGGGGAGCGCATGCGCGTCGGCAAGGTAAATAGTTGCCTAAAACTTGGGCTCCGCCCCCACCGGCAGTAAAAAGAATCTAAAGCGGCGGATAAATATCGCAAATCCGACAGCGGCGGCAACCATAGGAACATCCAAACAGGCCAAAAGGGGGACCCCGGTACTAACGGACTATTTTAATAGATCGGAGATGGCTAAGGCGGGAAGTTCAGAGTCACGGAACGCGGGCTCCGATTCTGAAAGTGAGCGCAAATCAGGATCTACCACGGCCAACCCAAAACTAATAGTGGAGTAATTTTAAAAAATGTTATGAAGATCTATATGATGGTATAGTATAGCCTCCCGGCCGCTATGTCTTTTCCTGGGCCCTACCAATGTAAGCCCTGTTAGGTGCTGGAAGTGGAGGGGATAATTCCTTCCTAAGGCCTTGTGTAGTTTTGAATCCTTGGATTGTAACAGAGTATCCAAGGGCGGGCCTTAGCAACAGCAAGAGAGTGCCAACCTGAGGGTTGGGTACTGATTGGACCACACACTGGATGTGAGGGCCTATCAGTATCCAGATCTGGTTTGTTATGAGTCAGAGTTACAGCCACTCCCAAAAGGATATAAATAATGGTACTTTCCTAAATTCTGGGCTCTTGTCATTTTCTCTCCTCCCACTGTGGAGTGAGCAACATATGCCCCCATCTCATAAGGAGATGTGAGGAGAGGTCCAACAGGCCTGACCTGGGCCTAAAGCCTGAGTCAGGGCACAGCTGGAAGGGAAGAATGTAATGGCTCTTTTATGTAATCTGCATGCAATAAATACCAAGAAAATATAATGGAGTGTGATTTACTGTCTGCTTAAAGAAGAAGAGGTGTCTGCATGGGCCATCCCCTGCCTTCACAGAGGATCCATGCTGACTGGAGGTGCTGCACAAAGCAAGAACAAAAGTAACCTGTGATCCTGTCCTGTTTCTGCCCACAACATCGTGGAGCACTCAGCCCTCCTGTTTACCAATAGGTACAGCCCAACAACTAGTGAAGTAGTTGTAGAAGCAGACCACCCCAATCTCACTTAGACAGGGGGGGGGGGGGAACAAGGGCTGCAATGGAGTAAAAGTGGCACACAATTCTAGAACAAAAAGAGCTCTAAGGGAGTTCCTGGAAAGCTCCAAGCTGCCAAGATTAGGCAGTTAGGATAGGGGGGTACTGGGAGCAAGTTTTACAATAGAAGAATTGTCACGGGTAGTCGACAAGCTGAAACCATCCAAGGCTCCGGGGCCGGATGGCTTCTCGAATCTCTATTATAAGAAGTTCTTTGAGCAATTGTCTCCTTCGGATGTTCAATGCGGTCCTGGCAGTGGCCCCATTTCCCAAGCAGATGCTCCAGGCGTAGGGTGACCATTGTCCTGGAACTAGATTCCATATTCCTCTGTCTCCCTTTGCAGTTTATGGTATTCATTTCTCCCTAGTTAGCTGCCTGTTATTTTCCCTGTCCCAGAAGCTTGCTGCATGTGTAAAAGACAACATTTTGATACACATGTTATTTACATAGACATAGTCAGTGAGTTGCTATAGCAACCTCAGCCTTTCTTTCAGAATGGGCTAGTCTGCACTCCCCCTCTGCCCTGCTCACAGATGGTCTGTCCACAGACTATCCTGCTACCCAGATTCCCTCTCACTTCCTTTTACCGTCTACATTGGCTGAGTGAGTACCTTCTGTTATTCTCTCTACTGGCAAGGCCTCATCCTTTTCTCCTTTCCCCACTATCAAGCACACTCACCATAGAGACATTCTCCCACAACACCATCATCCACAAGTACCTTGGGGAATCTATGCTTTCCCCAATAAAGTGAAGAAAAGACAAAGTACTTGTTGTGCTTGTAACAGGAACGAGTTGAAACTATCTGGGCTATTCATACTAAACGTGACTGGTCTCAGAATAGTGAAAAGGAGGACCGTGTGCCTTACAGACACATACAGGAGCTGCTACTCAAAGACTTTATGCTTACACAGAGCAGTCTCTGCAGACTGACAAGCAGCAGCCTTACTATCAACAATCAGCTTGCACTGCACACAGCCTGCAGCAGTACAGCTGTCAGCTTACACTGCACACAGCCAGCAACCAACTTTGCACACAAGGCAGCAGCTGTGCAGACAGACAGTTCATAGCACACAGAACTTTGTTTGCCTTTTTCTGTTTGAGTTCACCCTCTGCCCAGCTCTGTAGTGAGGAGCTACCATCTCACCTACCCCTGCGCACATCCCCCGGTTAGCGCCACCAAGGGCCACGCCACCGGACACCCGGCAGGACACGGGTCAGAGCCACCGGACACCTGTGAGTACAGCTACCCCTACACTGAATGCTGCAGGACACTGCTCTGCATCATCTGAGACAGTCGCCCATCGCTGATGCAGGTAAAAGACCGCACGCCACACGCAGTGGCTAAAGGCCTACACACACCTAAAGCATGGCAGAACTCAGAGCCTCACCAGACATCACGCAGGAGAGTGACCACTCAGACACATAGACCGCTGCGCAACTGCAACAGGCACAGGCAGATTCAAGGCCTAAACGGACAGTCACACTGGCACAAAAGGCCCGCGAAAAGTACGAAACTGACATTGACGCACACCGCGAAAAGTTAGAGGAGACCTGGGAGGACACTGGTTTTGAAATATGTAACGTTGCAAGTACTAGCGATCAGGAGAGACAGATTAGGCAAGCGATAGCACAATTAAGGTCAAGTCACAAACGCTACCAAATGCTGTCACAAACATATCTCGCCTACCTGAAAAGAATCAACACGGAAGAAAGCCTCAGCGAACGTGACCAGCAGGAGGGAACCGACCTGGAGCGCGACAGCTTCCTGCAGACCACCATCACGGATGCCCAAAGCGAGAGAAAAGAGCTTCTCCTGGAGACTGCATCGTAGCGCTCCAGCACATCCTGATTCTGCGCTCGACTATTTCCAATCCGAGTTCTTAAAACTCTGTGATACCCATGCTCCACTACGCAGAATAAGGGTACGGGGGGCCCACCTTCCATGGGTTACACCTGACCTTATAACACTCTACCAGTTCAGGGATGCCTTGTGGAAAAGCCACAAAATAACTGGCACTACCAAGGATCTCAATCACTACAGATGGCTGCGGAACGTGTGCACAAGGCAAACAAGGCACGCAAAAGCACAATATTACTGTGACAATCTCCTCCAGAACACATCAAACCCAGCTAACGTCTGGAAGGTTATTAACAACATATTCCAGCCTTCTAACCACCAACAGCCAAGTAATATCACTAAGGGCGATATTACTCTGACAAACCCCACTGACATTGCAAATGCATTCAATGATTACTTTGTGGGGTGTGCTACTAACTTATTAGCAAAACGCAACCCAAACCACAAACCTGAATCTCATCCTGGGAGTACCCCTATAGCCCCACCCCCTCCCAACATTGCCCACAATTTTCAATTTGGCCCAGTATCCGAAGAGGAGATTACACAAGCGCTTCTCAAATAAAAACTAAGCAGCCAATGTGGACCTGACTTACTACAATCTAGGTTCCTAAGACTTGGAGCCCCAGCAATTGCCAAACCAATTGCTTCCATTTTCAACGCTATCCTGTGTTCTGGCCAAATCCCTAAGACCTGGAAAGCTGTCAGAGTTGTCCCAGTCTTCAAAAGTGGGGACAAAAACACTGTCTCAAACTACAGACCAATCTCCCTTCTCCCAATCCTATCCAAAGTCATGGAAAAATGTATCCACTCCCAATTAAGCGATTACTATAACAAGACAAATTTTCCTAGCCAATTCCAATCTGGCTTTCGCCCCAAACACTCCACCGTAACTACCCTGCTAAAAGTTTGCAATGAAATCAAGTGTGGAATGGAACGGGGTCAACACACTGGTGCAGTATTCCTAGATTTTGCAAAGGCTTTTGATACTGTTGATCATGCTATCCTGCTTAA
This sequence comes from Ascaphus truei, assembly GCF_040206685.1. Lineage (NCBI taxonomy): Eukaryota > Metazoa > Chordata > Amphibia > Anura > Ascaphidae > Ascaphus > Ascaphus truei. The sequence continues at coordinate 34,601,260 of NC_134501.1, read as the reverse complement.
CAAACTCCAGAGCTCTGGAATAGGGAAGCATGCTTTAAACTGGTTTCAGTCCTACCTATCAAGTAGATCCCAACATGTGTCCATCTCTGGCGCTAACCAACCCCCTGGCTATCACCTGTGGTGTCCCGCAAGGCTCTGTTCTGGGGCCCCTACTCTTCTCAGTGTTCATTAATGATCTTCCCACAGCTTGTCAGGAAGCCTCAATACACATGTATGCAGATGACACAATCCTATATGCACACAGCCATAGCCTCTCTGACCTTCAATACATACTTGAGTCAGACTTTTTCAGACTCGAAAACTGGATTTCCCAAAACAAACTGTTTTTAAACACTGACAAGACTGTAACAATGGTGTTTGGAACCAAGACTAAATTTGTAAAGCTCCCAGTGACTGAGCTCCAGATTACAACCAAAACTAACATCACCCTAACTCCTGTTAATAGTTTTAAATACCTGGGCATATGGTTTGACTACCACTTAACATTCGGGATGCACATTAATACCCTGACAACCAAGTCGTATGCCAAACTAGGGGTACTCTACAGGAACAAATCCTCCCTAAGTCTCCTGGTCAGAAAACGTATCGCACAGCAGATGCTAATGCCAATTATTGACTATGGAGACATAGTACTGTATATGGCTCGGCACCTCAAACCCACCTTAGCAAACTTGACACCCTCTACAACTCAATTTGTCGTTTTGTTCTCCATTGCAACTATAACACACATCACTGCGAAATGCTCAAAGAACTAGATTGGTCATCACTCGAGTCTAGGCGCAAAGTTCACCTTTCCTGTCTTGCCTTCAAATTCTTTATGGGCAAGCTACCCAGCTAGCTGAACAAGCTCCTCACCCCTACCACATGCAGCACCTATCACCTGAGATCAGACTCCAAAAGACTGTTCATGGTCCCAAGGCTTAACAAAGTATCCGGCCGCTCCTCCTTCTTTTACCGTGCACCCCAAAACTGGAACAACCTACCGGAGACTCTTACATCCACCACCAGTCTAAGTTCTTTCAAATCTAAGGCTGTCACACATTTTAATGTAGTCTGTAATTGTTTCATACGCCCATAATAAGAATTATCTTTAACTGTGCATGCTTTGTCTTGTATATAATGTATACCCTGCTCATTATGTAACTGTATTTGTAAGCATGTATTATTTGTCTTAACTCTGTGCCCAGGACATACTTGAAAACGAGAGGTAACTCTCAATGTATTACTTCCTGGTAAAATATTTTATAAATAAATAAATAAATAACATCCAGACACTCGTCAAGGTCAGCAAGATCAGTGCAATATCACGTGTCTAGCGCAAGCGTAAACGCCACCAAGCCACCGCAGAGGCCGCACGTGCCAGGGCCGCATATGCTCAGAAAGAGGCAGCCATGAAACTAGAAAGGGCCCGCATAGAAGAGGAGGAGCAGACAGCTGCTGCCACCGCCGCTGCAGCCACTGCCACCGCTGCACGGAAAAAGACAGAGGTGGACGTCAACCTAGAGGCCCTAAATCAAGAAAGGGAAGCTGCTGCCGCCATAACCCAAGCCGAAGTCTTAGGAGCAGCCGCGCTACAGGATGGCGGGGAGCAACCGTACAGACGGATAGCCTCAGAGGATCCAGCCCAACGCACTGAAGACTACGTAAGGAGCCTCTTCAGTGTAAACACCAGCACACCATCTCAACACGACGGGAGTGATACCACAAACACCGAAGACTTGCTAGGTCCACGTGGAGAAGATGCTGTTCCTTTAAGGGTACACACTACCTGGGACAGTCACAGCCGCAACAGTGATCCACACGCCAGTGCGCACACGGATGCACTACAACAGGCTCGCAATCCAGGTACACCCACACGGGAAAACACAGCCCCTCACACTGACCAGCAGTCATCATGCGACCACGCCAAGAAATAGGCGACCGCATGGACCCTCCCAGCAACTACTTCAGAACGTGACCAACACGCCGATGCTTCAGGCCTGACAGACATGGCCAAGTACATGATCCGGTGTGACCTGGTGCAAACAGGACTTACCAACTTTGACGACCGTCCCGAGAACTACCGTATGTGGAAGTTCGCATTCAAGGATGCAATCAAGAGCCTAGGCGTATCAGCTAGGGAAGAACTCAGACTGCTAGCCAAATGGCTGGGAAAAGAATCCATGGAACACGCGAAGAGACTCGGGGCAGCAAATGCGAACCACCCCCAAGTAGGTCTTGACCTAGTATGGGAAAGGCTAGAAGACTGCTACAGTAGCCCCGAAGCAGTCGAGGAGTCGCTCTTCAAAAGAGTCGACAGCTTTCCCAAGATCACAGCTAGAGACTACTCGAAGTTATGAGAACTCGGGGACCTGCTGCAAGAGCTGGAGTTTGCAAGAAAAGACCATTCCTTAACAGGTCACAACATCCTAGACTCAGCTCGTGGAGTGAGACCCATCTTGGAGAAGCTACCCTTCAACCTCCAAGAAAGGTGGATTTCACAAGGCTCCAAATACAAAAGGGAGAAGCACGTCGCCTACCCCCCATTTTCAGTCTTCTTAAGCTTCATTTGCGAAGCAGCAAGGACGAGAAATGATAAAGCATCTTAGGTGCGCAGACCACATCCAGTGCCAGCCACCCGAGGAATGAAAGGTTAGCAGCGAGATACAAGGATGCCAGAACACCCATCTCGGTCCACAGGACGGACGGGTCCCCTACGACCCACGCGAGTCCCGACCAGGCAGCCGTCAAGAACAAGAAACCAAGGGACCTTAACAAAGAATTTCCTATACACAAAAGGCCGCATCCGCTTAACAAGTGTATCGGATTCAGAATGAAGCCCATAGAGGAGCGAAAGAACTTACTCAGGGAATGGGGAGCTTGCTTCAAATTTGGTGCATCCACAGCTCATCTATTCAAGGACTGCAAAGGAGCTATGAAATGCACAGAGTGCAATAGCGACAGGCACATAGCCGCTTTACACCCAGAGACTATGAAACCCAAATCTAGCAAGGCTCCTAACCCTACGACAAAGCAGGGCAGGGAGGAAGAAGAGGGAGATACACCGCCCACGACGTCGGTAGTGTCCAAATGCACAGAGGTATGTGGGGAAATAAGCGACGGTAGATCTTGCTCTAAAATATGTCTTGTAGCAGTGCACCCAGAGGGACAACCCCAAAGAGCTAAAAGGATGTCTGCTATCATCGACGACCAGAGGAACCGATCGCTGGTCAGGTCAGAATTCTTTGACATGTTCAACATACAAGACAGCGCCTCTCCTTACACTCTCAGAACGTGCGCAGGGCGAATGGAAACTACAGGGAGGAGAGTGAATGGATACACCATATGCTCAATAGACGGCAAAGTGAAAATGCCCCTTCCCACACTCATCGAGTGCAATCACATGGCGGAAGATAGGAGCGAAATCCCCACACCAGACGTGGCGCGACACCACCCCCATCTCAAAGCTATTGCCGATCGTATCCCACCACTAGACAAAGGTGCCCAGATCATGCTGCTACTTGGCAGGGACATCATGAGGGCACACAAGATCCGTGAACAGTGAAATGGGGACCACAACGCCCCAAGCGCTCAAAGGCTCGATCTAGGATGGATGGTAGTGGGAGAAGTATGCATAGGCAGGATACGCGGACCCGACAACGTAGACACCCTACGAACAAACTTGTTGGAGAACGGTCGTGCATCCCACTTCAAACCCTGTCCGAACCACTTCCAGGTCCATGAGAAGCTCGAGACCAAAAAGAAATATGGAGATGCGCTTGTGACAAACAAATACACTGATGACCTAGGGTTTACAGCGTTCCAGACAACAAAAGACGATGACAGACAGGCGCCATCAATGGAAGATAAAGAAATCATGGAGTACCGCATGAAAGCACATGTCTTCGGTAACAGCCCATCACCTGCGGTGGTTGCCTACGGCCTCAGAAGAACGGCTCAAGACGGAGAAGCAGAGTTCGGGAAAGACGCGAGGAACTTCGTCGAAAGAGAATTTTATGTGGATGACGGATTGAAATCAGTCCCCACCGAAGAAGAAGCCATAGACCTACTCAAAAGGACACAAAAGATGTTAGCAAACGCCAACCTAAGATTGCACAAAATAGCTTCCAATAGTGCCATAGTGATGAAGGCGTTCCACGCGGATGATCACGCAAACGATCTCAAAATTTGGATCTGGGGACCGACACGCCTCCCATACAGCTGAGCCAGGGGATAAGCTGGAATCTTAAAACAGACACATTTACGTTCCAGGTAGCCATCGAGAAAAAACCCTACACACGACGCAGAGTCCTATCCACTGTTAACAGTCTTTACGATCCGCTAGGATTCGTAGCTCCTGTCACTATACAAGGGAAGTCTTTTCTCAGAGAAATGTCCTTCGAGAAGCAGGACTGGGACACCCCACTACCTCCAGAAAAACGGAAAGAGTGGGAAACGTGGAAGTATTCCTTGAAGACCCTTGAGCAACTTCAGATCCCACGCCCCTACTCGCCCATATCTCTCACCGCTGCACACAGCAAAGAGCTTTGCGTGTTCTCAGATGCCTCCACAAAGGCCATAGCAGCGGTGGCCTACCTAAAAACCACGGACGTGGGTGGAAGTTACCATATCAGGTTCATCCTTGGCAAGGCTAAGCTGGCGCCACAACCCGACCACACCATACCCAGACTAGAGCTATGTGGTGCAGTGTTAGCGTTAGAACTGGCAGAACTCATCGAAAATGAGATGGACTGCAAACCAGATGCTGTCAAATTCTACACAGATAGCAAGGTGGTACTAGGTTACATATGTAACAAGAAAAGAAGATTCTACGTATACGTGGCCAACTGCGTAGAAAGAATCAGGAAGTCAACCCGATCAGAACAATGGCACCATGTGCCCACAGACCAAAATCCTGCAGACCATGCCACAAGATCAGTACCCGCAGCGCAACTGCAGAATACGTCGTGGCTCACAGAACCCACGTTTCTTATGCAGCCCGTGGAAACGCCATCAACCCCAGTTGGCGACTTCGAACTCGTGGATCCCGAAGAAGATACAGAGATACAGTAAGTAATATGTTGGTAATCAGGGGTCCTAGAGCTGTGATTGATCAGGCATTAACCTCTTGCTTAGACCCCACAACACCCCTCATATAGATCCCCCAACATCCTTCAAATAGACCCTCAATGCAGAGGTTAATGGCTGATATTTTCACAGTATAACCATGAATTTGTTTGCATTTTTTGAGGGTAGACAACTGAGGACATGTTGTTGGCTAGAGAATTTTCACCAATAATCCTCCTACTGCTGCGACACACTTTATTCGAGCAAATACCCAGTATGTACCTGGCAGATACCTGGAATGCGCCGCTCCTCACCTCTGACAAGCCCCGTTGCGTTTGCCTTCCCAGCCATGGTTCATGCCTGGCTGACGGGCGGCTGATCTGTTAAATGATAATGATTAGGATTTAATAGGCTGCAATGCTTCGCGTGTCTACCAGATGGCATAAATTCCTGAATTGTAATGCAGTATATATATATATATACTGTGCAGTATTGCAGCCAGCGGGAATAAAATGCTCCAATCCCTGCCTGGAAAATAACGCAATGCACTCGCGCAGAAAACAGTCACAAACCTCAATACACCCGAGTATACCCGAATTCGTGGGACTAGCCGAGCTCGAATAAAGTGTGTCGCCAGTGTATCCCACCACAGAATTTTACAGACACGAGTACCTGTAGTGAAAACCTTACAATCAAATGTTGCTGCCTGAGGCACAGGGAGATAAAGGGACTTGCTCAAGTTTCTCTCTCTCTGAAGCCACCTTTAGGTAAGACATTAATTAACGTCAGGTTAAATTCCTGTGCTAACCTCAATGGCTTTTAGTGCACATACGATGTTAGGAAGAACCAGGGCTAGATTGGAGAAGGAACATCATTCTGGCACTTATTTTAGCAGCCGGAACAGCTTTCCAACAGTTCAACAGCCACTCTGCCTCCTTTCCCCAGGCCCTACTTCGGTAACATAGGTACGCAGCTTGTCAGTGACCTACCCGGATGCAGTAGGGGCACGGCCGGCAGTCTAACCCTGCAAGCTGGGCCCAGCCGGAAGTCAGGCGCAACTCCCTGCATTGCCTGCCTGAGTGGGCCCTCCTCCATCCCTGCCTGGGCACAGTCTGGGAAGCTCCGCGCCAACGTTCCCCAGGTGCGGAGCTTCCCAGTGCCCAGGCAGCCGATACCAGAAATTGGCCCCAACTTCTGCCTGGGCCTTACTTGCAGGCTTAGACTGCCAGGGCAGGCTCCCTCTGCTGTCGGTAGGTCACTGACAGGCTCTGCCGCTACGTACCCCAGGTAGGGCTGAGGGAAAGGAGGGAGAGTGGCTGCAGAAATGCTGGAACGCTGCTAAAATAAGTGCTGGAATGGTGTTCTGGATGCGTTCCTGTTCCACTCTAGCCCTGGTTCTGTCAGGTTTTGCCATCGCGGCCATTTCCCTTCAGCTCCAACACATCCTTTTTTGCCTCCACCAAGATGACAGACATCTGAGGTCATTTTACCATCCCCCAAGATGGCCGAAGTGGCTTCATTCTGCCCTAAACCTGGATGGAGGTTGTTATCAGCTGCACCTGTTCCTGGCCTCTATGAGGAAGCAATTTCCATGCAGCCAATGTCTGATCATTTATGCTCTTGGACACCGTTGGTTATCCTTCTTCTGATTTGCCTGTCCTGAACATTTGCTGAACCTCTGCCTGGACTTGGACTCTGTTTGCCTCTCTCCTGCCCTGACCTTGAAACCCCGACTACGCTGCTGTACAGTACCGTGCTCTGATCTTGGAACCGTGATCCCAACCATGGCTTGTGACTTGGATATTCTCTTTAATCATGAGTCAGCCCCAAGTCCTGTGGACCTCGGTGAGGTAAGGGGCACCATTTCATATCAAGGCTGTTTACTGGGAGATCAAGAGAAGCGTATGTCTCTTCAGGACCAGCAATTGACTATGATCGCCACGTTTCTGCAAACTCTTTCAACTAGCCTTGAGGCGCTACTAATGGTTCTTGTGATAAAAATCACCCTCAAAATATGGTATAATCTTCCCCTGATTCACAAATTGTTTGATCGACTTAGAAGAGCTACACTGTTCATGAAGCTTGACCTCCGCGGAGCCTACAACCCAATTCATATATATAGGAGGGTGACAAATGGAAGATGGACTTCAACACCAGGGATGGGCACTAGGAGTACCTAGTCATGCCCGTCGACTTATGTAATGCCATGGTGGTATTTCAGTCCTTCAATCACAAAGTATTCCATCATAAATTTGCCAAGTTACAAAAGTGCCTCTGATCAATTGAAGATTTTCTTCTGGGGTACATTATTTCCTCTGACGGCTTGGAAATGAATCCTGCAAAGTATCTCCTGTCCTTGAATGGCCTACTCCAACCACCCTAAAACCCATTCAAAGATTCTAGGGCTTTGAGAATTACTATCTATGGTTCATCTGGAAACTTCTCTCAGGATACGGCTCGCATCATGGCTCTCACGAAGGGGGCAAATCCTTTTCAATGGCTCTCACTGCCTTTCAGACACTAAAGACAATCTTCTCCACAGCACCCATTTTGGTTAACCCAGATCCTTCAAAGGCTTTAATTCTAGAGGTAGACACCTATGACTTTGGGTCTAATGAGGTTCTTTCTCAAAAGAGTGAATTCCATGGCAGGTTACCCCTGTGTGCTTTCTTGGAAAAAAATCAGGCTGAAAAGAATTATCAGGAACAGAGAACTTCTGGCAATCAAGATGGCCTTGGGGGAATGGCAACATCTATTGGAGGGCACAACATCTCCCATCCATTTCCTATCATCCAGGTTCAAAGAACATCAAGGTCGATGCTCTCTCTACACAATGTCTGGCAGATGGAGAAGAGGAGACTAACAAATGACCCATTAACCCTCAGGCACGCATCATCTCCTCTATCACGCAACAACCCTGTGAGCATTTGTGTGCCTCCCTAAGCTCTTTGTTCCTCTACTCTATCATGAGGATTCTTCATTGGGGACATTGCTCAAAGATTTTGAGACATCGAGGTGAGAGGAAGACTTCCAACTTCCTAGAGCGCACCTTCTGTTGGCTTGAGATAAATAAGGATATTAAGCAGTTCATGACTGCTTGCACTTTCTGCGTGCAGAACCAAGGTACCCAGAGCACTTCCTTCTTGCCTTCCCCAATCCCTGCCTTTCCCTGACCACCCCTGGACCCACTTAGTGAAGGATTTCATAGTGTAATTGCCACCATCTAAGGTAATGACCACCATACTGGTAGCGGTCAACCGGTCTTCCCATAGGAGATATTTTGCATGCATTTGGGTTTCTATGGCTAAAGTCTCCAACCAAGGGCCTCATGCAGTAAAGGCTGATAGAAAAAAATCACCAGGGTTTTTAAATCGCCATTTTTGGCAGCGTTGCTATCAGGGTATGCAGAAAGGCCTGAATACCGTTGATTGCAACATTTGGAAAAATGGCGAGTAGCCGGCGGCAATGGGATCTGCCCTCTGAAAGGAGCTCACCCGGTGGGTTCTATCTGCTGCAGAGAGAGAGAGAGTTGTCTCTCCCTGCGCAAATGTCGTCGTCATTTTTTGACATTTTATTAATAGTATAGGTGAGCAGAGGGTCTCCGGAGCAGAACCGCATTCATTTCAGGTCCGGGGACCCCCTGCTTCCCAAGATACAGACCCCGTTATGGGGTGCCGGGATCTCCAATGCATTTAAATGCCCCATGTCATGTGACAGTGGGAATCAAATGCATAGGAGATACCGGCACCCCATAACGGGGCCTATATCTCGGGAAGCAGGGGGTCCCCAGACCTGAAATCAATGCGGTTCTGCTCCGGAGATCCCCTGCTCATCTACACTAGTATTAAAACACAAATAAAAATGTTTTTAAATTCCATACCGTAGCAGATATCTGCTATTGTAATGAAGCTGCTTTAATGTAATTTTTATTAATAATGTGCGGGAGCAGGGGGTCTCCTGAGCTGAACCGCTTTGATTTCAGCCTCAGGGACCCCCTGCTTCCCGAGTTACAGGCCCTGGTATGGGGCATCGGGTGCCGGTACCGCCGCCATTTTTAAAGGATCCACGTGACATAACTGGGTAATTAAAATACCAGGTAAGAACATTGCAGAGGATTGGTTGACAGCATGAACAGGAAAAAAGGGAGTTGAGAATGACTAAAGCACCAACCTTTGGATTTGAAGACAGGGAATTTGAGGCACAATGGAGTCAGATCTTGGACCAATGTTCCTTCAAATTGATTGATTTAATCATACAACACAGAATGAAAGAGAAACATCTAGCTTTCAAACAAGTTAAAGAATTACAAACCAAATTGCAGGACTTTATTGACATGGATCAATTCAAGGAATTAGATGACAAATTAGCAAACGAAGGAGGCTGGAACAAGCACTGCAAAGAATCCGGGCGGGAGGCGGGTTAAAAAAGAGCTAATTTATTCAGGCATCAAGCCTCAGGACATACAACAAAACCGGTAGGTTCCTCTGACGCGTTTCTTATCAAAGATAAAGTGCCTTTTGGCAAGAAACGCATCAGAGGAACCTACAGGTTTTGTTGTATGTCCTGAGGCTTGATGCCTGAATAAATTAGCACATTTTTAACCTGCCTCAAGCCCGGATTCTTTGCAGTGCTTGTTCCAGACTCCTTTGTTCGCTTTTTCTTACTTTGGGAGCGACGCACGCCAAGCAGGACGGATGCAGGGTGATCCAGTGAGTATTTGACTCATATCATTTATGGTTCTTTGTTCATTCCAAGTGGCCAGTGTGTATCTGAGAATTTTTGTTAGTCACACGGAGCAGGAGGATTACATAGGAGGAGGGAAAGGAATTCCAGTATATAGTTACTAGGTACGCTCACAATTACTACCAGGGAAGATTGCCAGCCCCCCTCCTTTATCCCCCGTGTATATTCCATGTGTGAACATTATCAACTTACATATACCACAGTATATAGTGCCACGGGACATTAACCTTTGGAGGAATGATTATTTTCCGTCCTAACCTGAGAATTTGATTGACTCAGTACATTATAAATCTACACCATCCACAGAAGAGTTTCTGTAGCACCCCGTTGGGACTTGTTCCCATTCTATAGATGACAAATTAGCCAGTAACATTAACAAATTTGAGAAAAATATAATGCAAACCAAACAAAACAAGTTTGAACGTGATCAGCTCGATTATGAGCGTAACCAAATTTATATTTGGCATAAACCACAACAACAAAGAAAAAATGCTAAAAACGTCCCTAGGAAACAGACACCAAAGAAACAGGCTAAATCTATTCTCAAGAAATCCAATACAAAACTAAGTGATAAATCGGTTGATTCGGACACAACTGATAATGATTACACTACTGTACACACAGTGTCTCCTTTTCTGAATATGACGCTCTAGGTTCCTCAGCAGATGAGATGAATACCTCTGGGAAATCATACTCCAGTCAAAAAAAGGTATTCTTAAGCGTTATATGACGTCAAAAAACAAAGAGGTAAAAGGAATAGACCCAAATCCAGGAGTCAATACCCCAAAGAAGAGGAGGTACTAACAAATGAAAATACCAATGTCATCAAAATCTCACAATATTTACTTACACAAGCTGAATACAAAGTCCTTGATCTAGGTTTGACATTTGTTCCGGATAAAAATTCAATCTGTTCACCACTACAGTGGATTTATATATACTACCGACACGCTTTATCACTCTGCGGCCAGATCCGCAAGCCGGGAGATATCCCGGCTTGCTAGTGGCCGCCCCTCGGCGTGCCGCGCGTCATAGACGCGCGGTCACGCGTCTTCGGGAGCGTGCGCCCCCTGCACGCGCGTCCAGGGGCTCCCCGAGGGAGCCCTGGTGTCCCGCGATCGCGGGACAGCGGAAGGGGGTTCCGGGGGACCCGGCGGACCCGGCAGCGGTAGGGAGAGCGCCCCGATCGGAGGGCGCTCTTCCGCTGCTTCGGCGCGCGCCCGTCACTCTCGGGCGCGCGCCAGGCTACTGCTGCGGCCAAGAACGGGCAAATGCTCGAATAAACTTGGCCGCAGCAGTAAATGTATCCGGAAGCTATCATTAAGGCGATTCTTTAAGGGGAAATCTATGAAATCTGGCACTTTTTCACAGGACTCTTTGCATTTAGTGCCTGATTACCCTAAAGAAACTATACCTATTTTTGATATTGGAGAACATCTTACATTTCGTGATCATTTCTTTTTTCAAGATATGTTAGATCTGTCAGAAGAACACACAGAATGTATTGATACATCTATCTCTTTTCTAGGGAGAAAGCCATCAGGTCTGCACAATAGATCGAAATTTTGTCCTGGAATAATGACAAATAATGCTATTGATTTATTTCAACAAACAGTGGAAAGCTGGGCCTCCCCTTCCCTCAGCACTGCCCCCCTCCCTTCTCTCCTCCAGTAATGCCGGGCCTCCCCTTCCCTCAGCACTGCCCCCCTCCCTTCTCTCCTCCAGTAATGCTGGGCCTCCCCTTCCCTCAGCACTGCCCCCCTCCCTTCTCTCCTCCAGTAATGCCGGGCCTCCCCTTCCCTCAGCACTGCCCCCCTCCCTTCTCTCCTCCAGTAATGCCGGGCCTCCCCTTCCCTCACCACTGCCCCCCTCCCTTCTCTCCTCCAGTAATGCCGGGCTCCTTAGGCTCCGCCCCTCTGTCCCTCCCTTTAGGCTCCGTGGGCCTGCCAGTCTCATCTGCAATGGCTACCTATGCTGCTCCAGCATCCCATCCACGGGCCCCAGATAACCCACATGCCCCCTTATATACCCTCCCAGGCACCTTACCAACCGCAAGGGGGACAGGCCTTATTTTTGTGTGTGTTTGCAGAGGTGGGCTTATTGTGTGTGTGTGGGTGTGTGTGTCACTGTGTGTCTGTCTCTGTCACTGTGTCACTGTGTGTGTGTCAATGTCACTGTGTGTGTGTGTGTGTGTGTGTGTGTGTGTGTGTGTGTGTGTGTGTGTGTGTGTGTGTGTGTGTGTGTGTGTGTGTGTGTGTGTGTGTGTGTGTGTGTGTGTGTGTGTGTGTGTGTCACTGTCACTGTGTGTGTCCGGCACTGTCACTGTGTGTGTGTGTGTCACTGTCACTGTGTGTGTCCGGCACACAGTGTGTCTCACTGTCTCTGTGTGTCTCACTGTCTCTCTGTGTGTGTGTGTCTCACTGTCTCTATGTGTGTGTCTCACTTTCACTGTGTGTGTATGTCACTGTCTCTCTGTGTGTCTCTGTGTGTGTGTCACTGTCTGTGTCACGGTCACTGTGTCACTGTGTTTGTGTGTCACTGTCTGTGTGTGGCTGTATCCTCCCCTCCAAATTCCATCAACATGGCTTCGCAATGTCACGTAATGCCCATTGCCATAACAACGAGACGCTCCATGATATCACGCGGCATCAAGTTGACATGACAATGGGACGTATTATGGCGCCGAGGCATCACGTGATGCCACATTGTCATGGCAACATGTCACCGCCTGACATCAGTGTCTCGTTGTCATGGCAATGGGGTGCATCACGTGATGTCATTTGTTTTAGAAATAATTTTTTAATGTGTCCCGGATTTTCGTTTTTAAAATCTGGTCACCCTTAGCAAGTGGTAAGTCTGCTCCATGCCTCCTTTGCTCCGATTTCCCCCCCCCTGTTCTGATCCCCCCTGCTCCGATTTCCCCCCCCCCTGGCGCACGTCCAAGTCCAGAGCAGCAGCAGCAGCCTGAGGTGATGAAGGACCTGAGTATCACCAGGGCGGTGTGGGTAAGCAGCGCTCCGGGGGGGGGAGAGGATATAAGAGGAGTGGGGCTTGGGGGATGGGGGGGGTATCAGAGGCTTGGGGGATAGAAGAATGAGTCTGAGGAGGGAGAGACACCTCACTACCGTCTCTCCTCCTCCTCCCCACACCGGGCAGCAGCTGCGGAGGAGGGAACCTGCTCCGCAGTGTAAGATGAGAGGGAGCTGTGCAGGGCCCTGACAGGGGAAGGGCAGCAGGGCCCTGGGACACCACCAGGCATGATGCCTAATCCCTGCACCATTGGTCTCCTTGACTTCAATACATGTTGTGTGATTAACTTTTGCAGACAGCCCCCCCCCCAATGATCTGTGCCCCATAAAATGTCTCAGTGTGATCTAAGCTGTCAGACCGTCCCTCATGCATCTCAAATTGCCACTTCTTGCAGCTGATTGTCATTCTTGTTTAGAGAGTGTCTGAAAGTGAGTGAGAGAGTGAGCGTATGAGTGAGAGGGTCTGAGAGAGTGTGTGATTTCCCCCACCCCCACTCCGGTGTGTGTGTGTGTTTGTGTATACAGACACCAACCCACAGTCATTCATAGTCATCCACCCACTCGTCAGTCAGTCAGTCACCAAGTGTCAGTCAGTCACCCACCCAAGTGTCAGTCAGTCACCCACCCAAATGTCAGTCAGTCACCCACCCAAGTGTCAGTCAGTCAGTCACCCACCCAAGTGTCAGTCAGTCAGTCACCCACCCAAGTGTCAGTCAGTCAGTCACACACCCAAGTGTCCGTCACACACCCACCCAAGTGTCAGTCAGTCAGTCACCCACCCAAGTGTCAGTTAATCAGTCACCAAGTGTCAGTCAGTCACGCAAGTGTCAGTCAGTCACCCAAGTGTCAGTCAGTCACCCACCCAAGTGTCAGTCAGTCAGTCACCCACCCAAGTGTCAGTCAGTTAGTCACCCAACCAAGTGTCAGTCAGTCACCCACCCAAGTGTCAGTCAGTCACCCACCCAAGTGTCAGTCAGTCACCCACCCAAGTGTCAGTCAGTCAGTCACCCACCCAAGTGTCAGTCAGTCACCCAAGTGTCAGTCAGTCACCAAGTGTCAGTCAGTCACCCAAGTGTCAGTCAGTCACCCACACAAGTGTCAGTAAGTCAGTCACCCACCCAAACCGGAAAAACCAGTTGCGAGTAGCAACATCATCAATACCAGCTAACATCACATGCCTCACCAAAGAGAAGCAGTTCCAGCCATCACATTAGGGCTGAGTTAATTAAATGTTTGACCAAATATAGCAGGTTAATTTTTAAATTGATAATTTTGTATGGCCCGCGAATGATGTTATAAATATCCAAATGACCCTTGGCAGAAAAAAGGTTCCCCACCCCTGATCTAAGGGCATCCAGCACACAACAAATAAAAAATATTCTGATAATATGCGTCCCGAACTACGTGACGCCATTGTTTCTTTAAAAGATAATGACAGAAGTCGTGAAAAATGCCAACAAATGCGGCGCAGTCGTTGTGTTGGATTGAACCTTTTACTATGCAGAAGCATCTAGACAAGTAAGTGACCAGCTTTCCTACATTCCACTTGATTCTGACCCCACAAAACAATTTTTGGATCAACTTTATGACTTACTAGATGAAGGTAAGGAACTACAAGTTTTGTCCATGAAGGAGTTTGATTATCTACATGTTCATACCCCACTATTCCTATCTTTCACCATCTTCCCAAAATTTACAAGTCCCTTCACTCACCACTGGGGCGCCCTATTGTTTCTAGCATTGGGTCACTGGGTGAGCACTTATCAATCTACATAGATCACTATTTACAACCCATTGTCACTACACTTAATTCACATTTATTTGACACTTCATATGTACTCCCTTAATTTCAGGATTTTCTTTGGCTTCCCAATTTTCTTTGGGTTATCCTTGATGTATCCTCTCTCTATACCATTATTTCCCACACAGACGTTCTTAGAGCCATTAGATATTTTCTTGAATACGACTCATCTTTTTCACCGGCACATATCCCCTTTTTATTGGATGCCATTCATTTTCTTCTAACACATAATTATTTTCTTTTTTCCGGGGGTTTCTATCTCCAAACACGTGGGACTGCCATGGGTACGTGCTTTGCACCCTCCTATGCCAACATTTTTATGGGTTGGTGGGAGGCATCCTACGTGTTTGGAGATAGAAACCCTTACAGACATCACATTCACGTTTATCGTCGCTTCATAGACGATCTTTTTATGACTTGGAGTAACATGGCTGCCGTCACATGGAACTTCAACCAATCAGATTGTGGGAACTATAATGAAGTTGCCTGTAAATGTATTTTTCATGCATCTGATTCATGCCGGGGGTCTCCGGTGCTGATATTAATGGGTATCAGTTCCGGAGACTTCCGGCATCAATCTGATGCAGGAAAAATGCATTTTTTTCTAAGTGCCGTCTCGCCACTTCTCAGCTGCTTCTGCCCACATTCTTGCCAACTTTTTGTGACGAGGTGATTTGGAGAGGAATTCTCAATTCTAGAGCAGCGATCAGCCTCGATAAGCTAATCAGGGCTACTAGAATTTAGTGTGTTTGAAAAACTGGCGATCAGTGCCAAAAAGTGGCTTATCGCCATGCGTCTGGCGATTTTTTTTTTTTATCAGCAAACAAAAACGGCGATTTTGGTCTTATCGTCAGCTTATCGTGGCTTACTGCATGGCAGTATGCTTTTTTGGCGATTAAGCTGTCAATAAGTTGGCGATAAGATGGTGATAAGTGGCTTATTGCAGCTTATAGCATGAGGCCCCAAGGATCTCAGTTAATCTCCAAGTTTTGGAGGGCTTTTCCTCAGCCTATCACACTCAATCCAATGGCCTCATGAAAAGGACTAATCAACCCCTGGAGCAGTACCTCCAAAATGTTGTCTCAGACCGTCAGGATGACTGGGTAACCGGCTTCCCTGGGCTGAGTTTGTCCACAACTCATTGTGGAAGGATTCAACCCAGGAATCACACATTTTCTGCATATATGGTTACCACCCTAATGTCCTCCCAGCCTCAGCTGTACCGTCGGAGTCCCTGCAGTGGATCTCAAGTTCCTGTTACTGCAAGATCTCAGGAAGATGATCCAGGCCAAGTAATTTAGGAGTGTCCTTTAGCCAAATCTCCACGCAGATAAGCGGCCTTGACCATCACCAGCATTCCAAGAAGGTGATTGCTCTCCACTAAGAATATCCAGCACAGGGCACCTGCAGCCAAGCTTGGCCCTAAGTATATTGGACTGTACCTAATCACCAAGCTGATCAACCCGGTGGCCGTTAAGTTAAAGGATTTCTTATAATAGTTGACGTTTTTGGACGCCGTTTGAACCTTTATCGAGATGGAATGTAGATTTAATTATCTACTATTTAGAGTTTTGTTTAATAATGTTTTATTTTTATAACAATTGTGACAGAAAGGGGCCAAGAGACCTGTATAACAAAGGTTAAGCCTGGCCCCTGCCATCCTTCCCTGGGGTCATCTGAAAACCAGACTCCGGGGCTACTTGGTTTTAATGTAGTGTATAGCCACTGCATAACCTGTACTGTGAGTCTCTGGACATGCAGGGCTGAGAAACCGCTTGTGCAGCCCACATGTCCAGAGAAAATGGCTGCTGTTGGGACTTGACAGGGAGGTGAGGTGCAGGGGACAAAGGCAATGGTTTTCATGCGGCAGAGATCGGGCCGAGGGCGGCCATCCGCCCAAAAGACCGGAGCAATTTTCTGCCTCCCCAGCCAGAGCGGTGCCCGCCTAGTGGGATATATCTTGTCGGCTGGGGGAAGCAGTTGCTGAGTCTCCCTGGTAGAATCTATGCTCATTGGCCAGTTTGAAGTGTCCTCCACAAAGCCCTTTAACTCTGAAAACCCAAACCGAGCCCTAATTGGTTCATGGCAGCGAGCCCTCACTTCCTGATTGGTTCATGGAGGCAAGCCTTCGCTTCCTGATTGCTCTGTGAGCTGAATCCACGCTCTGATTGGTTGCCAGCCCCTCTACCATGCTTTCCTATGTCAGAGGGGAAGATAGAAAAAAGGGACCCAATCAGTACACGAGAGGTTGATCCTGAGCCTATTGTGTAGAATGACTAAGCTGCACCAGAGACACCCAAAGACAAATCAGGGATCTCTGCAATGCGGAAAGTGTGAATTTGCTTTGCGATCCAGAGCCGTAACTAAGCTGGAGCAGAGAGCGGGACTTTCAGCGGCAGATGTGTAAGTGTTCTACCAAAAATAGCATGTGAGGATTTGCTATTCCAGCATTTCTGTCCCCTTAACCCTCACCTGTCTATCAGGTTCCAGAAGCGATCCTAGAGGGCATCCCAGCGGCGGTTCTCATACACGACGCTTGAGCAGTGCGTGGTCTCCTTTGGTCTCCGCGGTCCCCAGGTCCAGGGTATACTTTCCCTCCGGCAGCAGTGACGCGCGGCACGCATCCTCCCCAACATTCCGTGGCTCCGTTCCCCGAGATTCTCTGTCTCCACATTGGCCTTTCTTGATTCTGGATCTGGTGGCAACTTTATTGATCAGAGCTTTTCAGAGAACCATAATATCCCTCTTGTGAGCAAGAAGAATCCCATTGACTTAGAGGCTATTGATGGGAGACCACTTCAGCCTGCGTTCATTTCTTGGAGACTCAGATCCTTCAGCTGAGATCAGCAGATAATCACTTGGAGGACATTTCTTTGAACGCCATTCACTCTCCTTCCATAGCAGTGATTCTGGGACTAACCTGGTTACAGGTCCATAACCCTCGGATTGATTGGCTGAACAAGGAACCTATCCAGTGGAGTCCATACTGCATTCAAAATTGTCTTGAGGTTCAAAGTAGTGTATGCGCTACTACCATATCTGAGGACAAAGTAAGGGTACTACTGTCGGAGGAATATACCGACTTCAAGGATGTCTTCGACAAAGTCAAGTCTGAAATAGTTCCTCCACATCGCTCCTACGATTGTCCTATCGAATTGCTTCCTGGTACCACACCGCATAGAGGAGCTTCCTATCCATTATCTATGCCTGAAACTAAAGCCATGAAGAATATATTGCCGAGAACCTTCACAGGGGGTTTATCCGCAAATCCACATCTCCCGCTTGAGCCGGATTTTTCTTCGTAAAGAAAAAAGATTGGACCTTGCGGCCTTGCATTGACTATCGGGAACTCAACAAAATTACTATTAAAAATCGCTATCCTCTTCCTCTCAACTCCCAACTGTTTGATCGCCTTCAAAGAGCTAGAATCTATTCCAAGCTGGATCTACATGGTGCTTACAACATTATTAGAATTCGTCAAGGCGACGAGTGGAAAACTGCATTCAATACCAGAGATTGACACTACGAGTACATGGTCATGTCTTTCGGCCTTTGTAATGCCCCAGCCGTGTTCCAAAACTTTGTCAATTAAATATTTAGGGATCTTCTTAACTCTTTTGTAACCGTTTATTTGGACGATATCCTGATCTTTTCTAAATCTATGCAGGAACATGTAGAACACGTCAAACAAGTACTCCGTCTACGAGAGAATCAATTATGTGCTAAACTTCAAAAGTGCCACTTTCATCAATCTTCTACAGTTTTCTTAGGATACATCATCTCGGATAGTGGCCTCACGTTGGATCCTGCCAAAGTCAAAGCAGTCTTGGATTGGCCTCAACCCACTACCCTCAAGGCTGTCCAACGCTTCCTGGGTTTTCCAATTATTATCGCATATTTATTCAGAATTTTTCTTCTGTAGTAGCTCCTCTGACGGCTCTTACTAAAAAAGGTGCTGATCCCGTGGTTTGGTCCTCTGCCGCAGCCAAATCTTTTGATCTCTTAAAAAAACGTTTGGATTCGCCCCGGTTCTTGTCCATCCTGATCCCAAGCTCCCCTTTACCCTCGTGGTGGATGCATCCGATGTCGGTGTAGGATCTGTTCTTTCTCAGAGGAAGACTCCTCAGGCCAGGTTGCACCCCTGTGCTTTTTTCTCCAAAAAAAATTCTTCAGCAGAACGCAACTATGATATTGGTAATCGAGAGCTCCTGGCCATGAAACTTACCTTAGAGGAATGGAGACACCTTCTAGAGGGAACTAAAGTGCCTATAACAATTCTTACGGACCACAAGAATTTGTTGTACGTTGAGGGAACACGTCGCATGGGTGCCCGTCAAGCCAGATGGTCACTCTTCTTTTCAAGATTTAACTTCATAATTTCCTATCTCCCAGGACCCAAAAACATCAAGGCGGACACCCTTTCCCGTCAATTCTCTCTGGACGACAAATCTGAGGACCAGCTAAAATCTATTCTTCCATCCAAATTCATTCTCTCTGCTAATACCTTTAACACTCTTAAGGACATTGTACTTCAACAGGACCACATTCCCACCAGTCTTATGGTTCTCGAGGGTCGCCTATTCACCTCTTCCCCGCATCTTAGAAAGGTTCTTGAATGGGACCATTCATCCAGATCAGCAGGACATACCGGGACCAAAATAACTATCGATCTAATTTCTCGAACTTTCTGGTGGCCCGAGATGCAAAAGGACAAAGATTTTGAAGTTGTGTGCCCAACTTGTGCCAGGACTAAAACTCCAAGGAATCTTCCCCCTGGTCTTCTGCAGCCCTTGCCAGTTCCTGATCGTCCGTGGACACACTTGTCCACGGATTTTGTCGTGGAGCTGCCTATATCTAAGGGCATGAACACGATCCTTGTGGTAGTGGATCGATTTTCAAAACAATCTCATTTTATACCTCTCAAAGGTCTTCCTAACTCTTCCAAACTTGCGGATATATTTATCAAAGAGATCTTTCGCCTTCACAGGGTACCGTTGGTCATAGTATAGGACAGAGGATCTCAATTTGTGTTGAAGTTCTGGTGCTACTTTTGTCTTCAATTAAGTATCTCCCTAAACTTTTCTTCGGGGTATCACCCCCAAACTAACGGTCAGACCGAGAGGATCAATCAGTCTCTAGAGCAATACATCTGCTGCTTTGTGTCAGACACCCAGGATGATTGGTCCAAGCTCCTGCCCTGGGCGGAGTTTGCACACAGCAATCTGCAAAGTGAATCAACCATGGAATCCCCCTTCTTCATCAACTACGGATTCCATCCTTTTACTCTTCCTCTCTCCTTGCCAACTTCGGGGGGTCCCGGCGGCAGATGACAAGATCAAGGAACTACAAAACCTTTGGAAAAGGATCCAAGTAAATATCAAATCAGCCACCAACTGGCAGAAGATCCAGCCAGATTGCCACCGCAGACCAGCTCAAGAATTCAAACCCGGCGACAAGGTCTGGCTTTCATCCAGAAACATTAGATTAAGGTTCCCTCCATGAAATTTGCGCCTAGATTTCTTGGCGCATTTTCTGTTTCTGAAAAGATTAACCCGGTCGCTTACCGGTTGTCTCTACTATCTTCCATGAGGATTCCGTCCGTTTTTCATGTCCCGTTATTGAAGCCAGTCATCCAAAATGCTCATTCAGTTCCAGTCCCACCTACACCCTCTTGCAAGGACAACCTGAATACAAAATACAGTCCATTCTGGATTCCAAAATATCAAGAGGCTCTTTACACTACTTGGTCCACTGGAAGGGATTCGGACCAGAGGAGAGATCTTGGATTCTGAGTCACCGGGTCCATGCGGCCAGGCTAGTTCGGTTGCTCCATTTGAAGTTTCCTGACAAACCTTCATGGAGTCGCCTGGTGGTTGCTCCTAGAGGGGGGTGGGGTGGTACTGTGAAGATTCGCCATCCTGGCATCTTAACCTCATCTTCTCCTACCTTCCCTTCAACCTCTGATGCTCAGGATGTGCGACATTACGGCAGCCCTTCTATGCGCGCGATCTGTTCACACTTCCACAGGTTCCGCCTCCAGACTCCGCCCCCGCTCTGGTGTCGGTGACACGCGGTGCGCGGACGGCACACAATCTGTTGACCTTCGCTCAGGGCCCGCCTCCAGACTTCGTCCCTGCTCTGATGTCGTGACACGCGGTGCGCAAATGGCCCGCGTGGTGCTCCACACACACACCATAATCAGGCTGCACAATGGGGCGCACCTGCGCTACCCAGCAGCCTATCAACAATTACATCCTGGTTTCATGCTGCCTTCCCATTGGAGGAGGGTTCCTTAAATACCTTGACTGCTCATTCTCTCATTGCTGGGCATAACCTTGTTTTGTGACGCCGTGCCTTGCTGCAATTCGTGCCTAGTTCCTTGTTTGCCTAGAACCTGCTGTTGCTTAACCCTGCTTCGTATTTGGACTCCGCACTTCTCCTCTCCTGACCCGGCTTACGTACGACCATCCTTACCTCTCCAATACTGACCACGGCTACCCTCACAACGACCATGCTCTACTCTCCAATCCTGACCACGGCTAAGTACCTCCTACGATCCGCTACTCTCCCATCCAGACCCGGCAAGTATAACGACCAATCTAATCTCTGTACCTCTGACCCAGCTTGCAAGACCACTCTACACTCTAGACGCGCCCTTGCGGTTGTGGGTTGGAGTTACATACAATTCCCTACCTCAACCTCTGGGTCGCATCTGGTTTGTGGTGAGCTATGTATTACAGTGTTATTCTATTTCATTAATAAAATAATTTCAGAACCTGTTGCTCCATTCGGTGCATAAAACTAACCTACTTTCAAAAAATAACAAGAAAACATATATTTCTTACCTATTCTAATAAATAAGAAAACAAAACAGTTTGATCCTGCAAACTAAGTTTTTAAAAATGTCCTTCTCTTTTCCCATATTATAATAAACCAGTTTTTAAAACGTAATTTGAAGCTACTGAGCTTCTATTTAATTTTCATGCCTGGAATGTTTTCTGCCCGTTATTCCTGTGTAACATGTTCACCTGGTTCTGTCTGTGGAAATTGAGGGGGAAAGAATGTCATTCTGTTTAAGGAAACAAATGGCCTGACCAGAACAATCAATATCCTTATTTTTCCAGTGACCGGCTGATTACAAAAATTTTAAAGATCAAAGGATCTTCCCGATTTCACCCTTTCTTTATCCTCTCTCCACGGACACCCAAACTCTCCTTTGCCCAGTGTTGATTAGTTTGTGTTCTGATGGGTGTGTATACCTTTTAAAATTACATTTCATCGCGAGCAATTAATGGTATTCCATTTTCGTACGACCTTGCAAGTTTCTGGATGGTAATTTTGTATACATACTGTATAATAACCCGGCGTTCCCATTATTTAACTCTCCCACAAAATTTATACACAGATAGGATTCACTCAGGTTGAGAATAATGAGGGGCGCCGATGGACTGCGACATTTTCAGTGTCTGTCAGTATGCACTCATACTTGGTTAATCTGGCATTAGGAATTTGGGTTGTGTATTTTATCATTTTGGATTGACAAATTATAATTTCAATTTATTTATTTTATGCCTTTATCCAGCCAATGCCTGTAACAAAACTAAAGAGTCCTATTTCAAAAGTATCTCTCTCTCTGTGTCACCATTGTTCTGATAACGGTCATTCTGGTTATTTCTCTGGCTATCTCTCCTAGGAGCTCTGCAATTTCTGGCAAAGTGTCCTGGTTTTTTACAGTTATAACATTTCCGTCTTCTTACTTGGTCCCTATTATTGAATCTATTCTGAGAATAAAACACAGATCCTTCAGCAACTGTATCTTGTGAATTAAACATTGTCTTCGCTTGTACTAATTTAACACTTTCCTTTGCTAACTTGTCTCCCTGATTTATTTCCTTTGCTTCCTTACAGCGCTGCATGTGTTCTGCAACAGTCACATATAGTCTGTACTTGCATTCCTAATTCATAAACCTTTCATAAAAGCAGCCACTATTAGCAGTCTTGCGTTTGTTTCTACTCCTTCAATTCTTCCATACCCCTTAATCATTTTCAATAATATATCAGCAAATTCACTTACTGTTTCTTCCTTATTTTGTTTTGTTGTGTTATTTTTGTCCAGTCAATTGTTCATGTAAATGCCCCAATAATGACATTTTTAACATTAGCATACCATGTTCCCAAATCCCCTAACACTCTTGTTTCTTCTACAGTCTCCCATGGGTGCTTACCACCTGCTTGTGCCCCTATTTCTATCTGTCTAGCATTAAAGGCAGTGATAAATTTAGTTCGGTCAGTAGATGTCATAAGTACTCGAAACAAATATCTTACATCTCCCACAGTCGGATTGTATGCTACCATGATACCATCCAAAACCTCATTAAAACCCACATGACCCTCAGAAACTTTTGGGAACTGCTGCCTTAACAACATCAACTCAGATGGTGTCCAAGAAGCATGAATAACTCTTGGTGCTCCATCTTAAGCTCCATTTTAAGCAACTGCACCTACCTCTCTCAATGGAAGAACTGTTTCATTTTTGTCAGTATTAGGATGAGTCCTTAAAGGCATATCATTCAATTTTAATTTTCTGGAGGCAAAATTCTTCCCCCTCAATCTTTTACCTCGCCTTGTCCCTGAGACAATATGTCCTGATATTTGGGAAATTAAATCTGACACGTTGCTAGAAAATTTAGAACTTTTAATGTCTGATGCCTTCCTCATCGCTTTCATCAATCTCATTCTTTTTCTCAGTTCTGGGATCAAATTCCATTAGGTCAAAATTAAATCTGACAACTTCTGTTATATTATTTTTAAATCTCTTTCCACAGAGGACTTTTACTTTTCCACACAGGACTTTTATTAATTGATTCTTACAATAACCCACTCATTATCAGAATTCCGTCACCCAGCCCAGAATTCAAAGAGACATCACTGTGATGGTGAGGTGGAACTCAGGCCAATAATAAATGTATTATGCCCGGCTGGGTGCCCCTGAGCCATATTGGGGAATTGTAAAGTGCCAGCTTTTTACATACACATACAAATATATTTTCATTACATTTACAATGTTTCTGCCATCATAGGGTTACAGAGATGGCACTTTACAATTCCCCAACATGGCCAAGGGGTACCCAGTCGGGCATAATTTCTTTATTATTGGCCTGGGTACCCCCTCACCATCACAATCACAGCCTCATGAAACACTCTACTCCCTAAACAAAAGGCATGTTCTTACCTTGTCCATAGAGTTGAGTGTCTGTGAGGTTTCGCCATCCTAGCAGTCGCAGAACGTCTCCTCACCTCAACAAACCTTCCATGACAGACACTCAGGATGCGTGGTCTCTTGGCCCTGAAACGCACGCGTGTGCATCTTACGCGGCCTGATTCCCTGTCCGCAGATTCTGTCTCCGACCCCCGCTCTGATGCATGATGGGTGCGTTCATCCAGCCTCCCCGCTGATGCGCGTTCCAAGCACCGCCCCCACTCTGGTGATGGACAGGACTGGCGTGGGAGTGACGCGCACTTCGGGCTCCGCCCCCTGACCTTCGTGACACGCGCAGGCCAGCCCCCTCTTGCTCTAAGGACATCCAGAACCGGTGTTGGAGGGACGCACGCTCCAGGCTCCACCCTCTGAGGCGCGCAGGTCGACATGCGAGCAATTCCACCCCATCCTCAATTAGGCTGCATCATAGGGCACTATGGAAAATAGCTGAAGCGCTCAAATGCAGGTATATCTCAAAATGATAATAAGCCAGACCACTGTACCAGGGTACTAACAATTGATATAGTACCTATTGTGTCATATAATGGGTACTATCCTCCTGAAGACAGGTGGTGTGTGGTGCAACCCACTCACCATATGTCTCATTGGCAGGTTCCCCTGAAAAATATGCAAATACTCACATCCTGGTAGGGCAGGCAGGCAAGCTGTGCAACTACTCAATGCAATACAGGGAAAAGGGAGACCAAAAAGCGCACCAGCACAAATGGAGCAGGAAAAAACCAGAACAAAAAAATGATTAAAAGGGCACTTTAATGTGGCAAAAGACCCATCCAATGCATTTCGAACGTCGCAGCGTTCTTTTTCAAGGATAAAACACAATGTGATAGCATCCATTATATACCCTCTTACCTGTGGGCCATTTCGCGCCAAAAATCAGAACCTGATGACGTCATAACAGAGCGACTCAGTGCCGATCTAAGGGCAAAAGGAAGTACCAAAGGCAGTGTGGCCATTTTGGATGTGGGCAAACATAGGAACACAATAACAAAGCTTTATTGACCATTCCAGCAGAACAAAATACATTGCTGCTAACTGGACAAGCATATTTAAACGAAATAAAGCTATATTAAACTAAACTAATGCTTAATAAAGGGTACTATTATATCAAGGAAAAACATGAACAAGGTGGATTAAAAAACTAGCTGTGTTGCAACTAAGTTATATACAAAAAAAAGTTAAAAATAAAAACCTCTAGACATGATTAAAAAAATGTGCAAGAAAAGTAAATTTAAAGACATATTACACATACATACTGCATAACACAGATTGTGTACCTAAATCATAGGAACCAGGGAAATACAACCATTATAAAATATGAAGTATTATCCACAAGATACATCAAAGAACAATTTAAGCTTACATATTAGCATAATATTTGCATGATAAGGCATAGGTTCAAAGGTTATAATGACAAGAATATAATGTCCAATATAATGACAATTGTCTTATTTAATCTGTATTACCAACTAATTACACCATAATACGTCTATCACAAAAATGTTTACAAAAAATGTGTTAGTTGCCAGTCAATGTTCAAGCCCATAGGGAAGCGCGTTTGGAGAGTGAAGATCCAATACGCCTCCCTACGGTCCAGAAGGTTGATATGATCACCTCCTCTAGATTTAGAAATAACTGATTCAATCCCCAAAAAGGAAAAATTATTAATTCCTCCCTGACCACATTCAGTGAAATGTTTTGAGACTGGATGATTAGTGTCTCTCAATTTTATGAGCCTTAAATGCTCTAACATCCTGACCTTAAGGGCTCTAGTCGTCCTCCCCACATACCTCTTGCCACAACCACATGTTATTAGATAAATCACAAATTGACTTTTACAATTTATAAAACTGTTAATCTTAAATTCCTTATTTGGTAATATATTCACACCATGTGGCGGTGGCAAGGCAAACTGGAAAAAACTTTTGGCAGGCTTCATGTGTTTACATGCACTACAAGAGCCACATTTGAAGGAACCCCTAGTGATAAAAGTTTTTTTGAGACCAGAAGATTTGAGTTCACTTGGTGAAACATGAGATCCAATTGTTCTCGCTCTACGATATACAAAAGTAGGACCAGAATCCACATATTTTTTAAGGACAGGGTCCATGGATAAGACATTCCAATGTTTTGAAATTATAGAGTTTACTTTTCCACTTTGTTTACTAAATTGTGAAATAAAAAGAGGACATTTGTTTTTTGATTCTGTCAGTCCATGTGAGTCCTGTTTAATACCAATTGTCTTAACATTGTTAACAAGGCGAGAATCTTCAATTGGATGTGTGGGCAACAATGATGCTCTCTCTGTATGTAATGCATTTTCAAATGCAATTGCTAAATGTGATTTGGGGTATCCCCTTTCCAAAAATCTCCTTGTAAGCTCCTCAGACTGAGAAAGGAAACCACTCATAGTGGAACAATTCCTTCTCAGTCTGAGGAACTGTCCCCTTGGTATGGCCTTTATGACATGGGATGGGTGGCAGCTGTCCGCCCTAAGAAAGGTGTTCCTGGCATTTTGTTTCCTATAAACATCCGTTTGGATTTTTTTGTCTATGTCTACAAATAATTGTAGATCCAGAAATTCAATGTGATGGAAATGAAAATTTAATGTAAATCTTAGATTATAAAGATTATTATTAAGATAAGATACAAAAGTGTGAAGTGTAGTGACATCCCCCCTCCAAATAATAATTAGGTCGTCCACAAATCTTTTATAAAAAACAATATTGTGACGAAATAAATTAGTGCTCGAATAAATAAAAAGTGCTTCCCACCATCCCATAAATAAGTTCGCAAAAGAAGGAGCAAAACTTGTACCCATAGCAGTGCCAATAAGTTGCAAATAAAACTTACCATTAAATGTGAAAAAGTTGTGCGTGAGTAAAAAGTGTATAGCGTCCAAAATAAAAGCCGATTGAAAGATTGATATTTCTGGTATCTCAATAAATTGGCGGACCGCTGCCAAACCATTGTCATGTTGTATAACAGAATACAGAGAGGTAACATCAAGTGTTACCCACAGGTAATCATTACCCCATTTAACATTTTTGATCTGATCAAGAAGATCACCAGAGTCCCGTATAAATGAGGGCAATTTCCTAACAAATGGCTGAAGAAAACCATTAACATATCTTGACAGACCATCTCCCAAAGATCCAATACTAGAGACAATGGGACGACCTGGAGGGTCGACCAATGTCTTGTGGATCTTTGGGAGATGGTGGAAGATAGGAATAATGGGATGAGATGGAATAATGAATTTAACCTCGTCCTTCGACAGAACTTCCATAATAACACCTGAGTCAACCAGTTCTACAAGGAACTCCAAGAATTGCGGTGTGGGGTCGGCGGATAGTACACGATAGGACCGGCCATCATCCAGTTGGCGTAATGCCTCCCTGATGTAACCGTCTCTGCCCTGCACCACCACCGCACCCCCCTTGTCCGCACTCTTAATGACCAATGCAGAATTATTTTTCAAAGATTTTAAAGCTAAACGCTCACTTTGATTCAAATTGTCATGATCTATATAGGATAGGGAAAATCCCTGAGCTAGAAGACGAAGGTCTCTTATAACCAGATTTTCAAACATAGTCAGAAATTGACCCTTGACATGAGTGGGGTAGAACACAGAACTCCTTTTTAGGCCTGAATTCCATTCAGAAAATGTAGGAATATTAACATCATCAACCGTCTGTTCAGATAAAAGATCATTCATATCTTGCAGGGTACAAAAATCATTAAATGTATGTAAAGCAATAGATACCGGAGGAACAGAGTCGGATGAGGGGACATCACTCTCGATAGCGTGTGATGGCCCCCCATCTAAATCCTCATCTCCGGTCGACCTAGTAACATTTGGAATAAAATTGTCAAAAAACTTTTTCAAGGATAATTTCCGAACAAACTTATACACATCAATAGTGGTTTCGAACAAATTAAAGTTCATTGAAGGTGAAAATTTTAGGCCTTTATCCAGTAGTGACAACTCTGTAGGAGAGAGAGCAGTTCCTGAAATATTTATAACATTAGATATATCATTCAAAACTTCTTCCTTTTGGAGGCGGACCTGTAGCCCCCTCCTCCTCCCCCCCCTCCTCCCTCTTCTGATTCTCTTGTGTCCTTTTGAAATAAAGGGAAAGATTTTGGTTGTTGCTGTTGCTGTCTCTGTTGATTAACATTTTGATAAGAAAAAGCATCCTGGGACCTAGGTGGTTGACCCCAAAAGGTGCGTCCACCCCTCCCTCGCCCCCTGAATGGAGCTCCACGACCACGATGATCATCATTCTCAAATGTATTGACAAAAGATACAGAATGAGAGGTAGAGGCAGTTTCTGCATCTGAAACATCAGATTCGCCACTCTGATAATCCACATTCTTAGATTTTAAAATGGACTTATTGGGAGTAGATTTAAACTGAATGAATGATTTATCTTTGTTATTTGATCTTTCCTGAATAGAATTTATCCTCTGCCAATGGTAAACCTGCTTCTTTTCATAGTCATATCTGTCCCGATCATATTTAATTTGTTTTTTAGACATAATACCACATTCCACATTTTTTACCGTTTTGGAGAGAATAACATCAAATTCCTTAAAGCCCTTTAAACCTTTGAAACTGTATAGGTTTTTTTGCAGTTCTGTGATTTGAATATCAAGCTGATCTTTCTCCTTCATTTTCTGAAACACTATTAACTCCATCAAACGAAAAGAGCAGTCATTGAGGGCTGTCACCCATCTATTTTCAAAATCCACATCCGGAAAACCAAAGGAGGGGGCTTTTTTAACCCTTAGTCCTCTTGGGATCCTTTTACATTTAGCATAGTTCTCCAGGCTTATAATGTCCCACCATAAGCGGTTCTTATGAATCAATAAACTTTCCAATTTTTGAAAGTGGATTTTGAGATCAGAGATGTCAGTGGTATCCAAATCCACAATGTTATCAAACACACGTAAAGCTTGTTTTTTTCTCTGTGTATCATCACAAGTGTTGAAAAAATAAGTATCCGAAATATCTTCTAATTCATCCATATTATCCCCTGGTTCCTCCATACCAATATAATGGAACACAAAGGGGGTACTGAAGCCACAAAAAAAGTAACTATAAAAGTGTATAAAAAGCAAAAATATAAAAATTAGGGATCTTCCTTTTAAATTCAAAAATTAAGCTCCAAAAAACCTATGCATGTGCGGCTCCAACCTGTATATATTGCAATATGGAAAATAGCTGAAGCTTAAATTGTTCTTTGATGTATCTTGTGGATAATACTTCATATTTTATAATGGTTGTATTTCCCTGGTTCCTATGATTTAGGTACACAATCTGTGTTATGCAGTATGTATGTGTAATATGTCTTTAAATTTACTTTTCTTGCACATTTTTTTAATCATGTCTAGAGGTTTTTATTTTTAACTTTTTTTTGTATATAACTTAGTTGCAACACAGCTAGTTTTTTAATCCACCTTGTTCATGTTTTTCCTTGATATAATAGTACCCTTTATTAAGCATTAGTTTAGTTTAATATAGCTTTATTTCGTTTAAATATGCTTGTCCAGTTAGCAGCAATGTATTTTGTTCTGCTGGAATGGTCAATAAAGCTTTGTTATTGTGTTCCTATGTTTGCCCACATCCAAAATGGCCACACTGCCTTTGGTACTTCCTTTTGCCCTTAGATCGGCACTGAGTCGCTCTGTTATGACGTCATCAGGTTCTGATTTTTGGCGCGAAATGGCCCACAGGTAAGAGGGTATATAATGGATGCTATCACATTGTGTTTTATCCTTGAAAAAGAACGCTGCGACGTTCGAAATGCATTGGATGGGTCTTTTGCCACATTAAAGTGCCCTTTTAATCATTTTTTTGTTCTGGTTTTTTCCTGCTCCGTTTGTGCTGGTGCGCTTTTTGGTCTCCCTTTTCCCTGTATTGCATCATAGGGCACACCTGTGTGCACAAGCAGTCTATCGGTGCTTACTTCCTGGTTCGCTCTGGCTGGCTATTGGTGGCCCTATTTTTATAAACCTTGATGCTGCGTTTTTTGCTGAGCATAGTCTAGTGTGACGCCGTGCTTTGCTGCATTCCAGTTCCTGTGACCTTGCCTTGCCTTGCTGATTGACCCCTTGTTGCCTGACCTTGCTTGTCTCTTGGATTCCGCAACTCCCCTCTCCTGATCCGGCTACGAACGACCATTCTCCTGTCTCCAGTCCTGACCTCGGCTAAGTACTCCAACGATCCGATACTCTCCTATCCTGAACCTGGCTACGTACCCCGATGATCCTCTACTCTCCAATCCCGAGCTTGGCTACGCACTCCGACGATCCACAACTCTCCACTCCAGACCTGGCAAGTACTTATACTACTCTCAAATCTATAACCCTGTACTGGCTTGAATGACTACTCTACATCCTAGGCGCGCCCGCGTGGCTGTGGGTCGGCGTTAACCAATTCCCTACCTCAGCACCGCGGTCACGCTTTGTTTGTGGTGAGCTACGCATTACAGTGTACCAGTGAAAGCCATTCATCTCCTTTTATCCAAATGTCCGGGGTTTTGGAATCCCATGCCTCATCGTCAAAACTGTCTTGCACGAAGATAAGAGCAAATAAAGGTCGTTGATTGTATTGTTTTGTATGTCTTTATTTATATAGCCAGTGGTCGACAAATCACCAAAAAATCTACTCGCCGAACAAAAAAATCTACTCGCCACCTAGTACCACACGTGTGCTGCTTGGGCCAATAGGAGCTCACCACAATGTTAAATCCACTCGCCCGGGGCGAGCAAATGAATAGGTTTGTCGAACACTTTATATAGCTAATCATGAAAAACAAAAATAATGCTGCACACCACAATTGCAAAAAATACTTGCTGTTACCGGTGCTCCTGGAACTGGGGAGTTCCTGACGGTGACAAACTCCAAAGCAGACAAAAAAGAAGGTTCCAGGGCACTACGGATTTACAAAAGGATTTAATAGAAGAGGCACCATGTGTCTCTTCTATTAAACCCTTTTGTAAATCCGTACAGCCCTGGAACCTTCTTTTCTGTTTATTTATATAGCGCCATTAATGTACATAGCGCTTCACAGTAGTAATAAACGTGACAATCATATAAATAACAAATAATACAAATAACAGGTCATGGGAATAAGTGCTTCAGACATAAAAGTAACATTTAGGAAGAGGAGTCCCTGCTCCTAGGAGCTTACAAGTGTAACAGGGGAGTAATCCCTGTTCAAGTAATGTGCCTTTAATCTAGCAGTGTGGTGGTTAACTGCTGGTAGTCAATTAATAAACACCACCTGCCTGATTTAGATTGCTTACAAAAGCCTGTCTTTTGAGACAGGAAGGGTGTCTCCTTAGCTCATACCTGAGCTGAACTTTGGAGAGAGAGGAGAGATTGTCTTTACTCTCCCAACCTGTCTTGAGCTCTGCCAGAAGACACAGCATAGCTGCTTTCAAGACACAGGGAAAACTTCTAAACCTGAATGCTGACACACCCTGAGGGAAGGGAGCTGAACCAGGAACAGAGAAGATTTTCCCTCCCAGGAACAGATAAGACTTTCATTCTTAAGAGACTTCGTATATCTGCTTATTTCATGCTATATGTTTTTTTTTTTTTATTTAAATATTTTTCCTTTATTGGTGTCATACAGCGCATTGGTACATGTTACAGACATTGGCCAATGGGCCATCTCGAAGATACGGCGCAGTACATGTACATAGCGTGGAAGGGGTTGATGACACACAATAATCCCTTTTCCTTTTTTCAGTGGTGAAAAAGAGAGGGGGCGACGAAGGAAGGGTGGATAGTTGGGAACGACTTTGGACAAAGAGAGGGGAGGGGGGGGAGGGAGGTTAAGGGGGGGAGGGATTTGAGGTTCGGCGGTCTGGGGGGGGGGTAATGCGGTAAGGTTTATGTGGGAGTTGGATCACTCAATCCTGGCCAGGGTTCCCAGACCGAGTAAAACTGTGGCATTTTTTGTTTCAACATTGCCGTCAGTCTTTCCATACTCATAATTCCGTCTACCCTAGCGATCACTGTTCTTCTTCTAGAGGGGGCTTTGATTTTCTTCCAGGCCGCTGCTACACAGCATCTCGCAGCCGTCAGTATTGCTGCTGTGAGCCTGGCAGCAGGGGTAGGGAGGTCGTCAATTGGTTTTCCCAGCACGTAGGTCAGAGGGTCCAGGGGTATCTCTATATCCAGGGTCTCGGTCAGGATCCGGGACCAGTATCTTTGGATCTCCTGGCATGTCCACCAAATATGGGACATGTCCCCCCTTTGACCACATCCCCTCCAGCATTCGTCTGGAGTGCCTGGGTAGATTTGGCTCAGTCTACTCGGGGTCAGGTACCAGTGAAATAATATTTTGTAGATATTTTCTTTTGTGACGGAACAAATTGATGTTTTGGTGGCTGCCTCCCAGATATCCTCCCAGTCCTCAAGGTCCAAGTTAGTATTTAGGTCTTCGTTCCATTTCTGCATATACAGATGATTAGAGGGGGGCTGGGATGCCTCGAGCATTTTGTATATCCCCGATATGAGGCCCTTTTGGTACTCGCCTTTGAGGCAGAGGGTCTCGAATCTGGAGCTCGGCGGGAACTTTAGGCTAGGGGACTGGGTTCTCAAGAAGTGCCGAATCTGTAGGTATTGAAATATAGGCAAATCAGGGGATGAAAGTTTAACACTCAGTTCCCGGAGGGGCATGACCTCGTCGTTTTCCAGCAAGTCCGCAACCACTCTGATGTTTAAGCCTTGAAATTGGCTGAATTGGGGTCGGGAGCAACCGGGTGGGAAATCCGGGTTCCCGAATAAGGGGGTCAATTGAGAGGGGGTTGAAGCTAGGCCATATTTCCCTTTGGTTTTTAACCATGTCGACCACGTGCATCTCAGCGCCCCGAGGCTAAGTCTCAGTGGCTTCTTGTTTTTGTGGGTTGGGGACCACAGTAGGGCTGAGAGGGGGTTCGGGGACGCATGGTGTGTCTCTATCTCCAGCCAGCAGTTGGAGGCGGGGGGGCTGTTCCACACCACCGCCTGCCTCAGCTGGGCTGATTGGTAGTATCGGAGTACGTCCGGCGCCCCCAGACCCCCTCTCGTCCTCGAGGCTAAAAGTACTGACCGTGGGACCCTGACTCTCCGTTGTTGCCAAATGAACCTTAGGATATGGGCCTGGATATTCCTCAGTTCTGCTAATGGGACGGGGACGGGGAGGGTCTGAAAGAAGTAGAGCAAGCGGGGTAGGATATTCATTTTGGTGGACACTATTCTTCCGAACCAGGAGATCTGGTGGGTTTGCCAGGTCTCTAGATCTCTTAAGATCTGGCGGAAGAGAGGGGGGTAATTGATTTGGTATAGCGAGCTATATGAGCTCGCTATTTTAATACCAAGATATTTGATATGGGAACTATTCCATTTATATTTAAATTTCTTTTGTAGGGCTGACCATACGGAGTTCGGTAGGGAGATGTTAAGGGCCTCCGACTTGTCTGTATTGACTTTATAGTCTGACAGTTGGCCAAATTGGTCAAGGAGTTTTTCTAGGTTTGGAAGGGAGGTGAGGGGATCTGACAGGGTGAGAATTATGTCATCGGCGAACAGGGATATTTTATATTCCCTGTCTCCGACTAGGATACCTTTAACAGTGGGTTCAGTTCTGATCCGGGCGGCCAGGGGCTCTATGGACAGGGCGAAGAGTAGGGGGGAAAGGGGGCAGCCTTGTCTGGTGCCGTTTTGGATTTTTATTGGGTTGGAGCGGCCTCCTGGGAGTTTTAGTAGGGCCGTTGGGTTAGTATAGAGGGCTCGGACACCAGCAAGGAATGGTCCGGAGAAGCCGAACTGGCGCATCGTTTGGTCGAGGAAGGACCATCTGATGCGGTCAAAGGCCTTCTCCGCATCGAGGCTTAGTATCAGGGCCTGGGACTGTTTGAGGTGCACGTGGTCTATAATATCAATAATTTTGCGGGTGTTGTCAGAGGCCTGTCTTCCTGACACAAATCCCACCTGGTCTATATGAATTAGCCTTGGGAGAATAGGGTTCAGCCTGTTTGCAAGAATTTTACTTAAAAGCTTGAGGTCGGTGTTTAGCAGGGATATTGGGCGGTAGCTGCCGCATTGAAGTGGGTCTCTGCCCTCTTTATGTATGATAGCCAGATTGGCTGCTGACATAGTGTCTGGTATCTGTTTTCCCTGTAGGAAGGAGTTGTACATTTCTAGGAGATGGGGGGACAGGGAGTCTACTAACGTCTTATAATAACCGTTGGAGAATCCATCGGGTCCAGGTGTTTTAGCTATTTTAAGTGAGGATATTGCGTTTTTTAGTTCTTTTTTAGTTATTTTCTTGTTTAAGAACTCGAGTTCTTCCTGTGTGAGGGATGGGAGGTTGCATTTGGCTAGGTAGTCGGAGGTATTCTTGGCGTTATCATTTGGGTGGTTAGTGGGGTGAAGATTGTAGAGGTCTGTGTAGAACTCTGCAAACTCACTCGCGATATCTTTCTCGTTATAAGAGATTTGACCGCTTTTAGTCCTGATCTTTGTGATCTGGGCCTTTACCTTCATGCCTCTTAATTTGGAGGCCAGAAGTTTGTCCGCTTTGTTACCCCTATCGTAAAACCGCTGTTTGGTCCATTTCAGGGCTCTCTCTACCTCGTCAAGTTGAAGCAACTAAGCAACTCTAGCGCTAGGATTTTATCAGTAAGTTCTTTCTGGGCTTTCTGTTTTAGTTTTTTCTTATAGGAGGCTAGTGATATGAGTTCCCCTCTAATGGTGGCTTTGTGCGCTTCCCAGAGCGTTGCTGCTGAGGGGACTGAGCCTTTGTTTATCTGGAAAAAGGTGTGCAGTTTTTGCTTAATCGTTTTGACCACTTGTGGGTCGTTGAGGAGCGAGTCGCTAAGTTTCCAATTATATGCTAATGACTTGACGAGAGAGGGTGAGTGCGATAGGGGCATGGTCGGACCACGTTATTGGGCCTATTTCGGAGTGGGAGGATGCCTGGAGTACATTGTTGGTGCCTAGGAAATAGTCGATCCTCGAGTAAGACTGATGGGGGGTTGAATAGAAGGAGTAGTCTCGCTGGCCCACGTGCTGGGCCCGCCAGATGTCTGTCAGAGAGTACTCTCTGAGGATATCTTGGAATTTTTGGGCTTTTGCCTGTAGTTGGGTGGAGTATGGGGCAGCAATTTGACCTGATCTATCCTGGCCTGGGCTAAGGACCATATTTACGTCACCGACAAGGAGAAGGGAGGAGAGCGTCGGTTGGTCGAGGGTGCTAAGAAGGTTCTGGAGGAATTGAGTTTGATTTGCGTTTGGGGCATAGATATTAAGGATGGCTATGGGGGAGCCTGAAAGCGTGCCTTGGAGGAGTATATACCGTCCCTCAGGGTCTTTGGTTACCAGTGTTGGGGCAAATGGTGTGTTGTTTTTAATCAGAATGGCCACCCCTCTTTTCTTGCTGGGGGAGGAAGCGAAAAACGCTTGGGGGTACGTGTGTTTAAATGTGTTGGGCGGATCTGTGGTGTTAAAATGGGTTTCTTGGATACAAATTATATCCCCTTTAGTTTTTTTAAATTCTTGGAGGGCTAGTTTGCGTTTGCGGACCGAATTAAGGCCTTTGACATTCAAGGAAATAATTTTAATTGACGCCATTAATGGGGGGGGGTCTCGGGGGTAAGCCCCTGTCCCTGAGTTATTCCCATGTCAGGGCTGATTTGAGCGTTGGTGTGCGTATGCAGGGGGGGGTTTCTGTTATTCCAGCGGGGGACGCTGGGGGAGGGTCGTCGGGGGAGGGGTAGGATGGGGAAGAGAGGGGAGGGGGGGGGACACAAGAGGACAAGAAAGAAGGTGGGCTGTCCTGGAGCCCGAAAAAGATTCCTCTTGACATTCTGGTCAAGGGGATGGGGTACAAAAAGACCCCTGGGAGAACTTTCGGGGCGTCACTCACGGACCGCAGACAGCAAGCAAGGTCCAGCGCTCCCACCACATTGCTAATGGGGGGGGGGGTCCTAAGTGGGGAGGGTCATCTCGGGCTTGTGGTGGCCTTACTCTCCTTCGGCTTGTTCCGTATCTAATCTTTTACATCCTTTACATACATTATTTTCTTCCCTTAGATTAAATTTTTATTTGAATACTCTTTGTGGATTCCGGGGGGGGAGAGGGAGGGAGGGAGGGAGGGGGGGAGGGAGGGGGGGAGGGAGGGGGGGAGGGAGGGGGGGAGGGAGGGGGGGAGGGAGGGGGGGGAGAGGGAGGGGGGGAGGGAGGGGGGGGAGAGGGAGGGGGGAGGGAGGGGGGGGAGAGGGAGGGGGGAGGGAGGGGGGGGAGAGGGAGGGGGGGGAGAGGGGGGAGGGAGGGGGGGGAGAGGGAGGAGGGAGGGGGGGGAGAGGGAGGAGGGAGGGGGGGAGGGGGAGGGAGGGGGGGAGAGGGAGAGGGAGAGGGAGGGGGGGAGGTGGAGAGGGAGAGGGAGGGGGGGGGTGGAGAGGGAGGGGGGGAGGGGGAGGGAGGGGGGCGAGAGGGAGGGGGGGAGTGGGAGAGGGAGAGGGAGGGGGGGAGGTGGAGAGGGAGGGGGGGAGGGGGAGAGGGAGGGGGGAGGGGGAGAGGGAGGGGGGAGGGGGAAAGGGAGGGGGGGAGGGGGAGAGGGAGGGGGGAGAGAGGGGGGGAGAGTGGGGGGGGGTGAAGGGGGGGCAGGTGGGTTTAAGGGGGGACCATACATTTGTGGGTTCAGTTGGAACATGCATAATTCTCCTCGTGACGCAGCTAAGCGACGGGTTAGTGGTGAGGAAAGGCGGGAAAATGAACCTATATCAGGTAAGGGGACTAATCAAAGGATATGCACCTTGAGAAATAGCGGAAGCTCGAAACGCGTTGGTGGGGGCCCTAGGGCTCATTTTTGTGTACCATGCTCTGATCCAATAAACCTTTTTATTGGGAACACACTCTCTAGCAAATTTTTTCCTGTAGTGCTCCATCTCTCCCTGTCGAACAAAGTGTGAAATGTGAATGCCATAATACCCAAAGATGAGACTAAAAATTACTGAACTCAAGCAGAAAACCAAATTCTGTTGCTGAAGCGGAGGAATTTTACCTAGCAAGTAAATGGTGTAAAGCAAACAGAAGTTTTTACCTAGCAACTAAACATTCAGCATACCTAATGAGAGATTAAACCTAGCAAGTAAATGGTGTAAAGCAAATAGACTTTTTTACCTAGCAACTGCACATCTTGTATACCTGATGAGAGAAAATGCATGCACAGTACTGCTGATATTGTAAAACTTATCCAAGAAAGAAAAATTCTACAGAGATGCCTGTGAGAGTTACGACCTCTACACGCAAAATATGCCCACCTGTAGGACTACCACAATTGGGGGTTCTAGCAAATACAGTGGCAACAGCTGCATAGCGCCTCCTGAGGTCAGGAAGAAAATTACATCTGATAGCCTAAAAATGGAGGACAAGATGCAGCGTTCCTGTAATGAACCCTACCCCACGGAAGAGTGGCCCTTCTAGTCCAATAAAGAGGAAGACATCTCTTACGGGGAACCTGAACCGAGTCACACCCACAAAACACCCCAAGAATGGTGGGGGTGCCTGAACTGGGCACGAACAGAAAAGACCGCTCCCTTTGATGACGAATATGATCAGCAGGAGACAGAGCGGGAGCAGTGGATCACCGAATATTTCCGTCAGCTATTACAGTTGCAAGAAAAGCCGGGTGGATCCAGTGACGCTGCTAAAATTTCAAATAAAGGAGACCCCAGTATTCCTGACGGGACGGAGTCATCCAAAACAAAAAGGCGGAAAAAGAAAAAGAAAAGCGGTTCTTCACTTACCGTGGAAGGAACAGACACGTCCGCAGATCCTGTGGCGTGACTGTGATCTACTTCGAGAACAATTGAAACTTGAGAGAGCAGATAATGCTGAGTTACAGATGACGGTGCTCGCAATTTACTCTGAATATAGGACAGAATTGGACGATCTCAAGACTGAGCTAGATACTGCAAATGCTACTATTTCTGCCATGGATGAAAAGCAGAGCCAATCTGATAAAATGGTGGCTACGCTAAAGCGGAAGTATGAGGAGGCACTGAAGCAGATTACAGTCTTCCAGCAAGAGGTTCACACTCTTCGCATAGAGTTGAATGCCTCACAACAGGAGGTCAACAGTGTCCGGATAGAGGTGGACGTATCTCAGAAAGAGGTTCAGACACTCCGCAGAGCACTGGATGCCTCACATCATGAGACCAACAGCTGCCGCACAGACCTGGAAGTTTCCAGAAAGGAACTACACAGTCTCACTGAGGAGCTGGACATTTCTAAAGAAACGATTGCCAATCTTAATACAAATCTCCAAGTCTCCCAGAAGGAGCTTCAGACCCTCAACCTAGAGAAGGATGTCTCACGCCAGGAGACTGTCAGTCTCAAACCAGATGTGCGTAAATGGAAGGAGGACTGCAAAGAGGCCCTGAATAGTACAGAGACTGAAAAAGGAGAACATTTAAGATTACAAAGAAAAAACGTAAAACTCAAAGAAGAAAATTTTAATTTGACAAACGACGTCAAGGAAAAAAATGAAAAGCTGCACGAGCTTAAAGAAATAAATAGACTTTTGGAAGGTGAGAAGTTTGAAGCAGAGCACTGACTGCAGAACCAACTGCAAGGTCTGCGTACGCACCTCGAGAAGGCAGAGGAGAAGCAGCGAACTCTGCAGGATGACAATCTGCAGGCTGTTAAAGAAATTCAAGTGCTGCAGGAACGTCTGATGACCCAGTATGTCCCCGCAAAGCAGCATGAGAAACTGAAGGCTACCCTGAGCATCACCAAAGGAATGCTAAAAGCCAAGCTTAGACCCAGGTGACACGGCACAAAAGGGAGAACAAGAAGGTCCAGAAACTGAAACAAGTAACTGTGGCCCAAGCAAAGAAGTTCATAGTGCTTCACAATGCAATAAAAATGTGGAAGCAAGTTCAGAGAAAGCAAAGCATGCAGATAAATTCCCTGAGAAGAGACTTGCAAGACGCACTCAAAAAACAGGGATCTCTCGCGGATGAGATTACAGTCCTACAAGGACAAGTATTGACCCTGACTAAGCGTCAGTATCCCACAGCCTCAAAAACCCATGAAGACAAGGGTACAGTGAGAGCTGGGAATACCGCTCATCTGAAAGACAAGGTTGCAAAATTTGAACCACCTAAACAAGCACTAGCAAAACCTTCAGCCACCCAACAGGCAACAAAAGAAGTTACACGTGCTGAATTAAAACCAGAAGAATCCTTAGATGATGAAGCTGAAAAGATGGGACATTCTCTGGCAGTGGATGTGGAATTGCAACTTAATCTCAAAGAGGCTGAACTAGCAACCCCATTGAGTGGGAAAAGGGCAGAGAGACAGCTTCAAGAGCGGAAAACTCAAAGGGCTGTTTTTAAACGCTCTGCAACTGCTGCCATACAGTATGCCTACAATAAGACGAGCACCCGACTCGAGGGAAATCTCATGACCGCGCACGTAGAAAAAACACTATACTTGGAAAAAGTCCTCCTCGAGCGACTGAGGGGTGCTGATCTCAAGCACCTTCAGGAGGAGACACGAATAAACTGGAGAAAGGGCTCCAATCCCAGCAGGACTGAGGGTTCTCTTCCTCCATCCGCTCTCATTCAAGTCACAGAGATATCTAGAATGAGAGTGGAAGGATGGGCTTTGGCCGTGGCAAGCCCGAGCTTCCCACAAACAGGGGAGGTATGTAACAGGGGAGTAATCCCTGTTCAAGTAATGTGCCTTTAATCTAGCAGTGTGGTGGTTAACTGCTTGTAGTCAATTAATAAACACCACCTGCCTGATTTAGATTGCTTACAAAAGCCTGTCTTTTGAGACAGGAAGGGTGTCTCCTTAGCTCATACCTGAGCTGAACTTTGGAGAGAGAGGAGAGATTGTCTTTACTCTCACAACCTGTCTTGAGCTCTGCCAGAAGACACAGCATAGCTGCTTTCAAGACACAGGGAAAACTTCTAAACCTGAATGCTGACACACCCTGAGGGAAGGGAGCTGAACCAGGAACAGAGAAGATTTTCCCTCCAATCAACAGATAAGACTTTCATTCTTAAGAGACTTCGTATATCTGCTTATTTCATGCTATATGTTTTGTTGCTGGGAGACATGCTTATCTAGGGGAGTTGTGAACTGCATAGTGTTTCACTAGAAGTACTCCCAAATGAATAGAAGCTTTGTTTACCCCTTGTTTGGATGGTTTACTGATGTTGAGGAAACAGGCGCAATAAAAAGCCTTCTTTAATTTCACAATAATCAGTCTCTCTTGCATACCTCTGTGAATGTCCGTCTACAGTAAGAAGGAAGGATGTACAGACAGTAGGAGGGCATTCTGTTAAGTGCATCTGCAGGGGGGCAAGATTTATGTATCATGTGTATAGTATTAGCCACGTTGCTACTCATATGTTTCTTTAAGCAAGTGTGTCTTAAGGTGTGTCTTCGTAGCATTTGAAAAAAAATCCAAGAAAAATGCGGTGATGTTGTAGAATAAATGGGGCCGCGACAGTATGATCACTAAGTAATCGCATTATATCATTACTTGCAATATTAGGACATTTGTTGGTCCTATCCACTTCCGGGTGACTGAGGGTATTTAAACCACTTAGAGACATCCCAAACCATAAGCCTGAGGAAGCTTGCTGTCAAGCGAAACGCGTTGCTCGATTTTTGTCCACTGCAGGCTTCCGTAGCCAGGAAGTAAGGGGTTGCGTTCCAGACGCCATCTTGC
The DNA here is from genome assembly GCF_040206685.1 of Ascaphus truei. Classification (NCBI taxonomy): domain Eukaryota; kingdom Metazoa; phylum Chordata; class Amphibia; order Anura; family Ascaphidae; genus Ascaphus; species Ascaphus truei. Next base: position 34,560,616 of record NC_134501.1, on the reverse strand, counting down.
GTTCCAACGCTCCGACGGGCTGCAGATACCGGAGTAAAGGAGTCGCAATTAAAGAGAGCACCCGCACTAACTGTCTTTGCCTACCGACCTCACTGTATGTGATTTTAAAACTTTTTATCATTAAAATTCTACTTATTTCATTCGGATTGTCCATCTATTTTGGTGGGATCTCTGGAGGGACTGGGGCCACCTGTACAGTGGCTGTCACTTGCACAAAGAAGAACAGATCCACTCTCCTAGAGTTAAACCCCTATGGGTCTTAACTCACACGGGCCCGTGTGAGTATTTGTCTTGCTATATCCTACCTATTCACTGTCTCCTGGGAGATTATTTTATATCCTCCTACTAGTTGTTATTAGTACATAGACTGACTCCTATCTATGATTCCCTTTCACACTGTGGGTGTTATTGAACACCCTGAGGATCCGGGCACTCACCAGCAGTCAAGGGGAAGACGTGTGACTTCACGAAAGGACCTCCTGCAGAGTTTAGCCCCAAGAGGCATTTGCTCACACAGGCCCGTGTGAGTACTTAGAGATATTTATCTATCCCACTTCACCTCTTTTTAATAATTCACATATTCCACTTCTCTTTAGAGTGTATTGTTTTCACTGGTTCCCTTGTTGTTGTTTTTTTCCCACTGATCTGCGCCCCCCTTGTTTCTCTATTTTTTCTAAGGCACACACAAAGGCTACACAAAGTTATGCTCAGCAATGAGACTGAGCACTGAGCAGGTTCTTATACAGGAAGTGACCAATGAGGCAGGAGGCGGAGATGAGGCGTGGCTCTAGCGGAGACAGGGATAGGCTGCAGGAAGACAAGGGCTCACAGCAATCTTGACTCACAGCTGGGGCTTGTTGCACGACATCACGTGTGCACGCAGCACGCAGTGGGGGCGCGGCACGACTGAGGGGACGGAGCTAAGGTCTGTGACCTGGTAGAAGAGGAGAGGGTGGGCGCGCGCTCTGTAAACAGAGCAGGGGTGCGCGCACCAGCGGGGGCCGGATCGGAGGCAGCATCCGCTGCGGTACTTCTTGTACTTGTACAATTGTACTTCTTTTCTAAGATTTTTTTTTTCTCAAATGAGTCACCATCTTGCCAACAAGTTGTGCTCTTCTCTTACACAAGCAAATATAACAGATACATGGTGTGTTCAGCAGTTACCATACCCCTTAAACAGTTACTGGGACTGCTATGTAAATACAGTTAGAGGATGTGTTCCATTCATTACATCCATGCCACCCTCCTGCTCCAGCGTCAGGGATACAGGGGCATGAACACCGAGCAAATTATGTATCCTCGCTATGTCAGTCTCTATCTTCTCCATCCGTCGATCCATCTTCTCCATCCGTTGTGCACCAAACTGCACTAATTTTTTATTTTCTTGTCTTTTCAGAGAAAAAAACGGTGGAAAGGGGTTTGGGGGGGGGGGGTAACATGTGTACATTGTATACAGTAAAGTGTATCTAAAGTGCAGTCATGGTGTACAGAAAACCTCCCCTCTCTCAATGAACTACACAGAATGAGGAAGAAGATAAAGACGGAAAATGTTATATTATTATATATATATTATTATATATAATATATTATTAATTAATATTATTATCAATGTGCATTATTCATGATTATCCACCGGCCATCAATTTTCATCTGACAGAAGAACTGAATAAAGACTGCATTTTGTATTATTCATGATTACTTGTATATTTGTATTTTTTGTTCCTGATAAAATAAAATAAATATTTCTTTACACTCATGATAATCATAATCATTGACCCCCCCCCCCCACACCTACATCAAAGAAAAAGTAAGAATGACAAAAAGTGGTAATTTACTGCATCAACAACATGAATCAGATAATGTTTTTTTTAACTCTCAATTTCACAGTGCTGTGCAAATCAGATTTACATTAACAAATTCGACAAGGGATTATCGCAAGCGTTACCGTAAATAAAGTCTCAAAGCGTTGGGGGGTGGATGGGTGAGTCATGCGCAGTACTCATCAGCTAGCTCCCTTCCCAAAGAGGATTACAGAGACTCAAAGCCAACAATAGGAAAATTAATGAATGGTAGACACGCAGGCGCAGAGAGCTGATGCTCGACTAGGGACGGATTAAAAACACAATGACAAGCTTTAGAAACGGAATGACTGTAGAGGTGTGGATAAGAAAAAGGTTCAAATCCTTGAGCGAGCCTTGTGTGTGTGCGTGGGGGAGGGGGGTACAGGGTACAGCTCCATGAAGGATTAGCTGTACTGCAGTTCAAAGAAATGACATATTTTCAAAAGGCAGGTCATCATAATAATTTGATCCCCACCCCCACCCCCAAATACATAAAAAGCACACAAATCAACCATGTGCAGTCAGTCAAACGCACAGTGTCACAGTAAAAAGCTGCAGCACAGATTGAATATCGTAATGTCAAGATGGCTTAGGCAGGCTTGTGTAGAAAATTAAAATAAAAAATGAGGAGAGAAAAATATATATATATTATTTGGTCAATCAGCCATGAACTTCGCAAGCAAGCAGTGGTTAGGTTATAGACGCATGCGCAGTAATCATCAGCTATGCACTGTAGCTCCCATCTCAAAGAGGATTACACACAGGTGCAGAAAGCTGATGCTCGGTTAGGGACGGATTAAAAACACAATAACAAGCTTTAGAAACGTAATGGCTCTGTAGAGGTGTGGATAAGAAAGAGGTTCAAATCCTTGAGCGAGCCTTGTGTGTGTGCGTGGGGGAGGGGGGAGGAGGGTACAGCTGCATGAAGAATCAGCTGTACTGCAGTTCAAAGAAATGACATATTTTCAAAAGGCAGATCATCATAATAATTTGATTCCCACACCCCCAAATACATAAAAAGCACACAAATCAACCATGTGCAGTCTGTCAAACGCACAGTGTCGCAGTCAAAAGCTGCAGCACAGATTGAATATCGTAATGCTAAGATGGCTTAGGCAGGCTTGTGGAGAAAATTAAAATAAAAAATGAGGAGAAAAAAACAAATATATTTTTTTGGTCACTTACTCTTGAACTTCGCAAGCAAGCAGTGGTGAAGTTACAGACGCATGCGCAGTAATCACCAGCTATATAGCAAGCAAGAATGTGATTGAAACCAGAAAGACACACATTCAAAGGAATGGTGTGGGAGAGGTGTACTGCACTGTAGATAAGATAAGAAGTTGAAATACTGCAGTGCAGTACAGTAAAATATCCTGTGTGTGTGCCGGGGCGAGCAAGGGGAGAGCGCCGTACTGTAGATAAGATAAGAAGTTGAAATACTACAGTGCAGTGCAGTAAATTAGACTGTGTGTGTGGGGGGCGAGCGAGGGGAGAGAGCTGTGTATGCCGAAATGTGATACTGTTACAGTACACGCCTATGTGTTTAAACAATTTTCAAATGAGACATATAGCATTGCACATGCATGTATAAATATGCAAATTTACCATTACAGCGAGCGCACATGCAGACTGATGTACTGTAGGTTGAACTGCTAAAGTATTAGACTTTGAAGACAACAACTCGTGAATGCCCCCCTGAGTTTTTAGACAGTATTGCTGTATTGCAGACAGTGCTAATGAAATGCTAATATTACGAGCGCTAAAATACTGCAACATATTACGGGGAAAAAAACCATACTGCATCTGCTCGCCGTTATCAAAGTTGCGCCGATTCGGCCGCATTAGGATAAAGGCGGCCGCCACTGTATTGAAGGTTGTTACAATCAGTAGCTTTTATGTATTTATCAGTTTGTACGGTGTTATCCCCTTTAAACACGAAGTCTAAAAAGTGTATTTGTTGATAATCAGCTGTAAGTGTGAACCTAATAGTGTGATGCTTTATATTCAGTTGGTTGGTTCACAAAATCAAGGCAAATAAGTCCTTCCAAACATTGATCCTGATAAGATGACTAGTCATAGAAGACCATATAACTATGAAAGTGTTGTTCCAGAGAGTCTGCTGAAGCTAACCTTTCAGACATTTTACTGTAGGGTTCAGACCAAAACAAACAACTAGTTACTGTGCAATTGTACTTCTTTTCTAAGATATGTTTTTTCTCAAATGAGTCACCATCTTGCCAACAAGTTGTGCTCTTCTCTTACACAAGCAAATATAACAGATGCATGGTGTGTTCAGCAGTTACCGTACCCCTTAAACAGTTACTGGGACTGCTATGTAAATACAGTTAGAGGATGTGTTAGCATTGTAAATGTGTAATTTCAATGTTTTTGTAAGAAGAAAATTAGTGGAGATGCTGGGGTTTGAACCCAGGACCTCATACATGCGAAGCATGCGCTCTACCACTGAGCTACATCCCCTTCTTTTGGTAAAACGTTTTGGTGGCAGCCCAAATAAGTGAATTACACTATTTAGTTTTTTTTAAAATAACATTTAAATGACCTCCCTGTCTGGGAAATGAACCCCTGTTTTATGTGTGATAGGTTGGAAATTATACTAGCATGGATTGTTGGAAGAAATTTTGAAAAAGGTCTGTCCAATGTCTAACAACACAGAATTTTCATAGCACAATCCTGGAGTACATCTCAGTGACAATCATACAAATAGGACATGACATCTAATTAAACAAAAATAGACGTGATGAATCCCCGAAAGTGTACAATGGTGAAACATTTAGTAGGTCCAGAGAGACAATGAAAAAACATCAAAATATAACTGTGAGCAACTATAGTAACACAGAACATAACCAAACAAACCATATATATTTTTAAAGAAAAAGTGATGGGTTCTTAGAAATAATTTTGAACTTAGGATCGCTATTCAATATCTTCCACTGTATTAATACACTGTTTCTAATCTTATTTGATGCGATAGAATAAGGGAAAATCAAGTGTATTAACCTTTTCTATATGTTGGTATAAAATGGTATCAAAATACTCTCTAGCTGCAATTGTACCAGCCATTTCTGTTAGATGTCTTCCAATATTCCTGGGTTCACTTGCAATCCTCTTTAATTACAGACGCTGACTCAAGGGGAAATTGTTCACCAATTCTGGAGAACTATTGAAGGTTGTTACAATCAGTAGCTTTTATGTATTTATCAGTTTGTACGGTGTTATCCCCTTTAAACACGAAGTCTAAAAAGTGTATTTGTTGATAATCAACTGTAAGTGTGAACCTAATAGTGTGATGCTTTGTATTCAGTTGGTTGCTTCACAAAATCAAGGCAAATAAGTCCTTCCGTACATTTATCCTGCTAAGATGACTAGTCATAGAAGACCCTATAACTATGAAAGGGTAGTTCCAGAGAGTCTGCTGAAGCTAACCTTTCAGACATTTTACAGTAGGGTTCAGACCAAAGCAAACAACTAGTTACTGTGCAATTGTACTTCTTTTCAAAGATATGTTTTTTCGCAAATGAATCACCATCTTGCCAACAAGTTGTGCTCTTCTCTTACACAAGCAAATATAACAGATAGATGGTGTGTTCAGCAGTTACCGTACCCCTTAAACAGTTACTGGGACTGCTATGTAAATACAGTTAGAGGATGTGTTTTCATTGTAAATGTGTAATTTCAAAGTTTTTGTAAGAAGAAAAAGAGTGGAGATGCTGGGGATTGAACCCAGGACCTCATATATGCGAAGCATGCGCTCTACCACTGAGCTACATCCCCTTCTTTTGGTAAAATATTTTGGTAAAATGTTTTGGTAAAAAGTTTTGGTAAAACGTTTTGGAGGCAGCCCAAATAAGAGAGTTATACTATTAAGTCATTTTAAAAATAACATTTAATGACCTCCCTGTCTGGGAATCGAACCCCTTTTTTGTGTGTGATGGGTTGGAAATTATACTAGCAATGATTGGTTGGAAGAAATTTTGAAAAAGGTCAGTCCAATGTCCAACAACACAGAATTTTCATAGCACCATCCTGGAGTACATCTCAGTGACAAGCACAGAAATAGGACATGACATCTAATTAAACAAAAAAAACGGGATGGATCTCCGAAAGTGTACAATGGTGAAACATTTAGTAGGTCCAGGGAGACACTGAAAAAATATCATAATATAACTGTGAGCAACTATAGTAACACAGAACATAACCAAACAATCCATATATATTTTTATAGAAAAAGTGATGGGTTCTTAGAAATAATTTTGAACTTAGGATCGCTATTCAATTTCTTCCACTGTATTAATATAGTGTTTCTAATCTTATTTGATGCGATAGAATAAGAGGATATCAAGTGTATTAACCTTATCTATATTTTGGTATAAAATGGTACCAAAATACTCTCTAGCAGCAATTGTACCAGCCATTTCTGTTAGATGTCTTCCAATATTCATGGGTTCACTTGCAATCCTGCTGACTCAAGGGGAAATTGTTCACCAATTCTGGAGAACTATTGAAGGTTGTTACAATCAGTAGCTTTTATGTATTTATCAGTTTGTACGGTGTAATCCCCTTTAAACATGAAGTCTAAAAAGTGTATTTGTTGATAATCAACTGTCAGTGTGAACCTAATAGTGTGATGCTTTGTATTCAGTTGGTTGGTTCACAAAATCAAGATGAAAATATGGTCTGCTTTCCGCCGTACGGTAGCAGGTCTACCCTGTGGAGGTTCCTTTCAAGTTCAACGTGCTGGACAGGATAGCTGAACAGGCGCCTGGAGACAAGTGAATAATTCGGAAACGCGAGGTATCGTTCTCACTCACTGGTCTGATTTAATAGGCATATACATCAGTTCTTATAGCTTTTTCAGCTTGTTGTCACATAGTTACAATTCATTCAGGTTGCCGATGTTCCATGTACACTTAACAGAAGCCAGTTGTCCTTAACAATGCCATATTCCTTTCAGTTACCCCCCAGCCCAGCTGTCATTGCTATAGTTATCCTTAACAATGCCATATTCCTTTCAGTTACCCCCCAGCCCAGCTGTCATTGCTATAGTTATCCTTAACAATGCCATATTCCTTTTAGTTACCCCCCAGCCCAGCTGTCGTTGCTATAGCTATCCTTAACAAAGCTATTTTCTGTCAGCTAACCCCCAGTTGCCGTGGCTATCGTACATTGCTGACAGGACAGTTTGAATATTTCAGGATTCTGGTCAAACAGGATAGCTAACCATATACAGGCATACCCCGGTTTAAGGACACTCACTTTAAGTACACTTGCGAGTAAGTACATATCGCTCAATAGGCAAAAGGCAGCTCACGCATGCGCCTGTCCCCATGTCCTGAACAGCAATACCAGCTCCCTACCTGTACCGAAGCTGTGCGCAAGTGGGAAGACTATATAGCCTGTTACAAATATGTTATTTACATCAGTTATGCATGTATATGACGATTGCAGTACAGTACATGCATCGATAATTGGGAGAAAGGTAGTGCTTCACTTTAAGTACATTTTCGCTTTACATACATGCTGCGGTCCCATTGCGTATGTTAATGCGGGGTATGTCTGTGTTACATAGGACCCCTAACAAAATATACATTTACAATTCCCTCCTTTTGTCATAACATGACAACATTGCATTATTATTCATATAGTTGGAAAATGTCATTGTACATAACAACTGGCGAATCATTTGAGGTTGCCACCGGTGTTTCTCTAAAAATCCTAGCACACATAAATTTGCACATCATAGCAATAGCATAGATAATAACCAAAATAACTACTACAATAATAATTCCCATTAATATTTTCCTTCCTAATTCTCCTAACCACCCGTCCAGACCAAAGGTCCAGTCAAAATCTGTGAGTGGTTTTGTCTCTCGCATTCTCTCCTGTACTTCTTCCAAAGCCTCCAAATCGTGGTGAATTGCTCCTGACTGGTCAGTGATAAAAACACAGCATTGATCACCCACCAGTTTGCATACCCCTCCTGAAGAGGCAAGTAAATAATCTAGGGCCATTCGATATTGTAATTCAGTCAGTCTAATCTGTTCTTGTTCATTAGATAGTCTTTGTATTGCATTGTGTGTAACATTAAAGGCGGAATCGATATCCGTGACTAAATAGTTTATTTTGATTAGGGCAAATCCCACACCTGCTGAAGGGAATAAACTCAGCCCTACGATATCCTTCATATTGGTCCTGGTAGAGATATACCTATTGTCTGGTTCTATACCCCTGCGGCTTCGCTTGACTACATCTCGCCTTATTCGGCCCTTAGGGAGTTCCGTGTGGAGAGAGAACTGTGGGTAAATTATTCCCAGATAACAGGCCTTAGTATAGGACAACGGGATAGATTTAACTGCCCAATATTTACAAATCCAATACAGACCTTGGGGAAGTGCAACAGTATTCGGGTCTAACAGGGTCTCGTTCTTACTAGTGTCAATCAGACTTGTGGGGATTAAACAAGTAGACAATGAATTAACAGCATTTGTCCCATTAGAGGAACAAAGACACTCCTCTCCCTGGGTGGGGTTAATTTTGAATAACCTTTGTAAGGTGGCATTTTGGTTTTTTAACCATTTTAACAAAACGGGTTCCCTTCTTTTAAACCAACAGGAATTGTTACTGGCAAAATATATCATTTCTTCCTGGCATAATCTGGTGCAATTCGAATATATCTGTAACATAGTAGAAAATCCGTCCCTCACAGGGTCCTGGATATTGTACACCAGAGATATACTGTCCTCTGGGCATTCAGATGTTTTACTTTTGTTCATCAAATTATGTATACACATTTTCCCTTCCTTTGCTGCTTTAGCCAAATGGACCTTTAGTGGTTCAGCCGTAGGTTTCTGCTGGTCGTTGGAGGTGAGATTGTGCAAAATTTCTCCTATATTATCGGTTGTGTTTAACACATATGCTAACCAAGGATATCCTCTTTCTATACTAGTGGGACCCTGGCTACAGATCCAGCAAGACTTGTTGTGATTGGAGAATTTGTACATTAAAACAGAAGTTTTCAAATAGGTATTTTCTGTTTCCCAGTGTGACACTGACAGTTCTCGTTTCTTCTGGCTATTAAACACAGAGAGAATACTAAAATTTTGCAGTATTCCACTCCTATTTAAATGATTTCCCTCCCTTCATGACTTCTGTCTACTAGGGTATTATTTCTAATTTTCCCAAAACTCGTAGAACTCAATTCATATATTCCCCAAACAAAAACAGGGAGACAACACAAGATCATAAACAATTTCCAGCATCGCAGTTGTCGCTTGTAGTCTCTAGGATTGGTCACTCCTTCAAAGATTTGACGTGGGACGCATGAATCCATCTTGGTGATTCTTCTGTGAGAACCGCGGTACGGGTCATTGCTATCACTGTAGTTGGTTCTCCGAAAGGGGAGTCAGCCGACCCTCCTTTTTTCATCAACCTCTTCACTACCACCCTGGCGCCGGGGTGATATGGATGTGTGGGCTTATCTGCTGGTAAAGGTAGAGAGGAAGAAACGTCACCATAGATACTGTTCAATTTCTGAATAAGTTTGGCTACATAATCTTGCTGAACCTGACTTATGTCTCCAACTTCCTTAGAGCAATACATACCATGAGCCCAGGGAGTTGGAAACGGCCTCCCCATTAATACTGTACTTCAAAAGGTGACAATTTAGTAGTGCTATTCGGGGTCATACGGATTTCCGCAAGGACTGCGGGAAGGACATCTGGCCATCTCGTGAACGTGCCATTTGTGCCTTTACGCAGTTTATCCTTAATTGTGCGGTTAGTTCTTTCCACCTGTCCTGATGATTGTGGGTGGTATGGTATGTGGAACTTCCAGTCAATTGCAAGTGCCTTTGCCAGTCCTTGTATAACTTGTGATGTGAAATGCATTCCTCTGTCACTATTTATTTGCAACGGACAACCCCATCTGGGTATAATGTCCTTGCACAAAATTTTGACCACAGTCTTAGCACTTTCATTAGTGCTGGGGAATGCCTCTACCAACTTGCTAAACTGGTCAACAATTACTAACAGATATTTCAGTTTTCCTGCTGCTGTTGGCATTTGTGTGTAGTCTATTTGTAGCTGTTCCATTGGGCCTGTAGGTGGTGGTAGATGTTCATGTTTTGCCGGTTTTGTACCCTGTGTATTATTTCGGATACATATCAGACATCTGGACAATTGTGTTTCTAATACCTCTGCTAGGTCTTTTACCATAAAATATTCCCTGATTTGATCTTCTGTTATTTTCCTGCCTTTATGGCCAAACCCATGGAAATGTGATATTAGTATTTGGCAGGCTGATTTAGGGAAACCTATCATTTCCTCTTTTCCCCATAGACCTCTCTCATCCTTTATTAGACCCTGTGCTTCCCAATACTCTCGATCTTCCTGTGTAGCTAACTCTTGGAGTGTTTTGAGATCGTATTCGGACGGTGGGCAAGTCATCACCATGTTCAACTGACAGATCACATCCGTCTTGTAGTCATGGAACATATTCTGTTGTTTAGCAGCTTCCTTAGCATGGAAATCTGCTAGCTCATTGCCCCTTGCCTCGTCTGAGTCTCCTCCCGCATGGCCCTTGCATTTGACTATGGCAATCTGGTATGGGAGCATAAGAGCTTCCAGTAGTTGGTTCACTAATTCTGTGTGTGATATTCCTTTTCCATCAGCACTGATGAATCCCCTATTTTTCCCGATTACCCCAAAATTGTGTACTACCCCAAAGGCGTACCTAGAGTCTGTGTAAATAGTCACTTGCTTACCCTGTGATAGCTTACATGCTTGTGTGAGTGCGAATAATTCAGCTGCTTGTGCTGATACAAAAGGTAATGCTCCCGAGCATAGTACCTCATCGGGGAGTCTTACCACTGAAAAGCCTGTTAGATAGACTCCATCTGCTGGTTTAGAGCATGATCCGTCCACAAATAATATATCCCCCTCCTTAAGGGGCGTACTTCCCAAGTCGACCCTTACAGAAGTGCAGTTGTGTATGTTCTGCAGACAATTGTGGGCATTAGTATCAGTGTCATCTGTTTGTGGCATGTGTAGGAGCATATCACTAAGAGTTTGAGCAGGGCACATATGTGGAGGGTAGTACTTGACCTTAAGGTTGGCTGTAGATGTGATGATAATCTCATACCCTGTTCTGCGCTGCGCGGTCATATGTTGTGTTGTGAGATTCTTAAGTACATGCAAAACCTGATGTGATGTGTGCAACACTAACTCGTGTGACAAAACTATTGGTTGAACTGCTTCTACCAATATTGCGCATGCAGCTACTTGTCTCAGACATGCCGGGAACCCATGCACAATTTCCTGCAATTTCTTAGAGTAAAAAGCCACCGGTCTATATCCCGAGCCGTGCTGTTGCGCCAGTACTCCAACAACCACAGTGCCTGTCTCACTACAAAACAAATGGAAACAGAGATTATAGTTCGGTAAGCCCAAGGCTGGGCTGGAGCACAAGGCAGTTTTCAGTTCAGTGGATACCTCATTGGCAGCCGTGCTCCATACAATAGGGTCTGGCTGGTCCATTAAAGTCATATGTCTCAGAATATTGTCCCAATGTGAGCAGTTCGGGATCCACTGACGGCAGTATGTGACCATACCCAGAAAGGAAAGCATGGCAGCCATCGTCTTTGGTCTGGGCAGATTTGCGATCACTTTCACACGTTCCGGTGATAACAGTCTTTGCCCTGGCTGTAGAATAAAGCCTAGATATTTGACAGTCTGTTGGGTCATCTGTACCTTGTGTGGTGAGACCTTGTGACCTGTAGCAGCGAGATGTTCCAGTAAACTCCGCGTGTCTCTTACAGACTTTTCTTCTTAGTGGCTGCATAGGAGCAAATCGTCCACATATTTCAGCAAAACAGATTCACTGGGCGAGGACCAGTCTGCAAGAGTCTGACGGACTACCGTGGAATAGGCCATAGGCGAGTCACAAAAACCCTGTGGTAGTCTACACCACCTATACTGGCTTCCCTTATAGGTGAAAGCAAACAAGGGCCTTGTGTTGGGGTGCACCGGGATCAAGAAAAATGCTGAATTTAGATCTATTACTGTAAAATATGTCGCTGTTGCGGGTATAGCAGTAATAAGTGCCATAACATCTGGTACAATAGGTGCTAAGGGTTGCACTAATTCATTAACTGCGTGCAAGTCTTGTGTGAATCTCCACTGAGTAGAGTTTGGTTTGGGCACTGGGTTGATTGGTGTATTGTATGGAGACACTGTTGGTTCAATCACTCCCTTTGCTAATAACTCTTTGACAATTGGTTCTATTCCTGCCTCCTTGTCATGTGATAGTGGGTATTGCTTTATATACACTGGGTGTGTACCTGACTTGAGGGTTGCTTCATAAGGAGTGCATGGAATCAAACCTGGGTCTGCGTTTGAGGTAGCCCATACCCGTGGGTCAATATCCTGCAATTGTGGGGGTATGTCTAAACTTGTCAGATTGTACTCTATTTCCCACAGCCGGTTAAGAGGTAGATACTTGTCCTGGAAAACATGTTGCTGTCCTTGTGCCCACAGAAAGGTTCCCTTATCTGTGGCGATATAAACCTTTGTAGGTGTAATCCACAAACCCTCTATATTTACATAGTGCTTTGTGTGCTGATGGTGCATTTCCCTTTCAGGCTCAAATATGTGGCAAGAAATAGGCTTTCCCAATTTGATTGTGTTGTATGCCATGTATTCAGATGCAAAGTCAGTGAATTGCATCAGCTGCTCCACTAACTTGTCTTTCATACTTAAAGAGCGAACTTTCAAACTGCCTGTGTCATGCTGGAGGAGAGACAAATCATAATTATCTTTGGGGAAATTTGGCGAATTTAAATGTAACCCTCCTTTAGGGTCGATCTGTATATCAATTTGCATTTTAGCCATAAGATCACATCCCAACAAATTAACTGGGCACGGGGGAATCACTCTGAAAGGATGTTCCCATGTTTGTTCTGAATTTGGGTCAATTTGTACTGACATTACGGGTGTAGTATAACATATGGTCAGTGTACCCTCAATTCCCATAGAGGACTCATCTGATTCCCTCATTGGTCCCTGATATGAGTGTTTATTTAAACATGAGCGAGTGGCTCCTGTGTCAACCAAAAAATCAATTAAACGGCCATTCACATAGAGATATAACAACGGTATATATCTAACCACCCGTTGGACACGGATTGCTGAGGGCAGATGAGGGTTTTAGTCCTCGGGCAGCCCTATTGGCCATGTGGCTGACCATGTCCTTGGTTCCAAGAGACTTGGTAGCGCGGGGTCATGTTCTGATCATGGTTACCCTGGTAATTTTGGTGTGGACCATCCTGTTCCTGATTTTGGTTTTGGTTCTGCAAGTTCTGTCTATATTTCTGCTGATTCTGTCCACTATCCTGTGCTTTGGGTGCCCAACAATCCCTCTGCCAGTGACCTGCCTTTCCGCAGTTATAGCATACTCCAGGTTTAAGGGATTGGTTTCTCGACTGGTTTCTACCTCCTCTTCCCCTTGACTGACCTCCTCCTCTCTGATTATTACCCCTATAATTCTGTTGCTGTCCCTCATTTGCGTACATAACAGTGACAGGTGGAGGTGGAGGAGTGCGGTCTGGAAAAGCTCCAGCTCCATCCCTTGTCGCCAACTCATTTGCAATTTGTTCTGTCGACATGTTCTGCCATCCTGTAACAGTCATATACACAATTTGCTTGTATTCTGCATGTAGCCCATTGAGCAGACTCTGCACATACAAGGTGTTCAAATCCTCATCCTTTTCACGAGGCATTTGCATTCCTGCTGAATTTACCCATTCGTTTTTAAACCTTCTGCAAAAATCTGTAACACTCTCCTCCTGCTTATGTTTTATAGCCATAATCAAACCTACATTTTTCCTGGATCTACCCTTTGCTGCAAAATATTTCTGCAATTTCTCCCACATCTCTGATATATTGCCAGAATCCTGCCACACAAAGCCACTATCATTCGGAGTGTCGTGATCTCCACTCAGATGGGTGTCAGCGACACCCCAATCAACATCTACATGGCAAGTCAAACAATCTAGGCATCTGATATCTTCCCCTGTGAATTTGTATCCCTGACTTTTCTTTTTAAGGTATTTTATAGCACCGTTAGGATTCCTATATGGGTCAGGACATCCCTTAGCCCACGATTCCATCAGTGCTGTATCAACTGATTGCAACAGAATTTCTTTACTGAGAGTCATAAATGGGGCAGTGACATCACAACTACTTGACTCCCCCTTTGGTGGGTCGGGGCGGGTCTTGATTACGGAGGGTCATATCATGAATGCGGGGTTGTAACATGACTTTAGATGTTACTATAGTAGTTGGCACTATTTTTGGCATTAAATCCTGCAGTGAACTATGCCCGTTCAGATGCTTATGGACCGCAGAGGGAGGGTCAGGCATAGTAATTGTAGGGGTTTTTATGATAACTGCAGGGGGGTCGGTGATTTGTTCATCTGTTGACCCTGTGGCACCCATTAACTCTATGTCCTCGTCCTCCTTTTTGTGGTCATATACATCACCATCCCACTGATGTCGGGGTCTGGCTGGTTTCTGCGAGCCTTTATTAGCATAATAGGATAATGCTGCCATAAGGACAGGCTCCAAACTCGGGTATGATGACACCGCGGGGTACACATGGTGGAGGAGGAGGGGGAACATCTGGGATCAGTAGATCCTGTCGTAGGGCATTAGGGTAGTACATGGGTGTTGGGTGTATAGGTTGAGGTGGCCATAAAGGCTCTCCTTGCTTCAGGTTAGTACTTGGGGGTGCCACCTTGACCCAAATACGGCCACATAATGACATATATTTCATGTCCCACCCAGGGTCTGGACCGAACAATGGCCAGTTATGGTCTCCTAGACAGACACCTTTTATCATTAATATATGGAAATCCGAGAAACTACCTTC
>NC_134501.1:34505833-34540833 GCF_040206685.1 Ascaphus truei | reverse complement strand
ACAGAACTTTCATAGCACAATCCTGGAGTACATCTCAGTGACAAGCAGACAAATAGGACATGACATCTAATTAAACAAAAATAGATGTGATGAATCCCCGAAAGTGTACAATGGTGAAACATTTAGTAGGTCCAGGTAGACAATGAAAAAATATCATAATATAACTGTGAGCTACTATAGTAACACAGAACATAACCAAACAATCCATCTATATTTTTATAGAAAAAAGTGATGGGTTCTTAGAAATAATTTTGAACTTAGGATCGCTATTCAATATCTTCCACTGTATTAATACACAGTTTCTAATCTTATATGATGCAATAGAATAAGGGAAAATAAAGTGTATTAACCTTTTCTATATGTTGTTATAAAATGGTATCAAAATACTCTCTAGCAGCAATTGTACCAGCCATTTCTGTTAGATGTCTTCCAATATTCCTGGGTTCACTTGCAATCCTCTTTAATTGCAGACGATGACTCAAGGGGAAATTGTTCACCAATTCTGGAGAACTATTGAAGGTTGTTACAATCAGAAGCTTTTATGTATTTATCAGTTTGTACGGTGTTATCCCCTTTAAACACGAAGTCTAAAAAGCGTATTTGTTGATAATCAACTGTAAGTGTGAACCTAATAGTGTGATGCTTTGTATTCAGTTGGTTGGTTCACAAAATCAAGGCAAATAAGTCCTTCCGTACATTGATCCTGATAAGATGACTAGTCATAGAAGACCCTACAACTATGAAAGGGTAGATCCAGAGAGTCTGCTGAAGCTAACATTTCAGACATTTTACAGTATTTTATTTTTATTTATAAAAATATTTTACCAGGAAGTAATACATTGAGAGTTACCTCTCGTTTTCAAGTATGTCCTGGGCACAGAGTAAAACAAATAATACATGGTTACAAGTACAGTTACATAAATGAGCAGGGTATACATTATATACAAGACATTGCATGCACAGTTAAAGAAAATATATATTATGGGCTTATAGACCTAGACTTATAGGGGTTACAGACCAGATTAAAATGTGAGACAGCCTTAGATTTGAAAGAACTTAAACTGGCGGTGGATGTGAGAGTCTCTGGTAGGTTGTTCCAGTTTTGGGGTGCACGGTAGGAGAAGGAGGAACGTCCGGATACTTTGTTGAGCCTTGGGACCATGAACAGTCTTTTGGAGTCTGATCTCAGGAGATAGGTGCTGCAAGTGGTAGGGGTGAGGAGCTTGTTCAGGTAGCTGGGTAGCTTGCCCATGAAGAATTTAAAGGCAAGACAGGAAAGGTGAACTTTGCGCCTAGACTCTAGTGTTGACCAATCTAGTTCTTTGAGCATTTCGCAGTGATGTGTGTTGTAGTTGCATTGGAAAACAAAACGACAAATTGAATTGTAGAGGGTGTCAAGTTTGCTAAGGTGGGTTTGAGGTGCCGAGCCATATACTATGTCTCCATAGTCAATAATTGGCATTAGCATCTGCTGTGCGATACGCTTTCTGACCAGGAGACTTAGGGAGGATTTGTTCCTGTAAAGTACCCCTAGTTTGGCATAGGTCTTGGTTATCAGGGTATCAATGTGCATCCCGAATGTTAAGTGGGAGTCAAACCATAAGCCCAGGTATTTAAAACTAGTGACAGGGGTTAGGGTGGTGTTAGCGTTGGTTCTAATCAGGAGCTCAGTCAGTCACTGGAAGCTTTACAAATTTAGTCTTGGTCCCAAATACCATTGTTACAGTCTTGTCAGTGTTTAAAAACAGTTTGTTTTGGGAAATCCAGTTTTCGAGTCTCAAAAAGTCAGACTGAAGTATGTGTTGAAGGTCAGAGAGGCTATGGCTGTGTGCATATAGGATTGTGTCATCTACATACATATGTAATGAGGCTTCCTTACAAGCTGTGGGAAGATCATTAATGAACACTGAGAAGAGTAGGGGCCCCAGAACAGAGCCTTGCAGGACACCACAGGTGATATCCAGGGGGTTGGAGTTAGAGCCTGAGATGGACACATGTTGGGATCTACTTGATAGGTAGGACTGAAACCAGTTTAAAGCATGCTTCCCTATTCCAGAGCTCTGGAGTTTGTTAAGAAGGATAGCATGATCAACTGTGTCAAAAGCCTTTGCAAAATCTAGGAATACTGCACCAGTGAGTTGTCCCCATTCCATTCCACACTGGATTTCATTGCAAACTTTTAGCAGGGTAGTTACGGTGGAGTGTTTGGGACGAAAGCCAGATTGGAATTGGCTAGGGAAATTTGTCTTGGTATAGAAATCGCTTAATTGGGAGTGGACACATTTTTCCATGACTTTGGATAGAATTGGGAGAAGTGAGATTGGCCTGTAGTTTGAGACAGTGTTTTTGTCCCCACTTTTGAAGATTGGGACAACTCTGGCAGTTTTCCAGGTCTTAGGGATATGGCCTGCAGCCAGGATAGAGTTGACTATGGACGCAATTGGTTTGGCAATGGCTGGGGCACCAAGTCGTAGGAACCTAGATTGTAGTAAGTCAGGTCCACATTGGCTGCTTAGTTTTAGTTTGAGGAGCGCTTGTATAATCTCCTCTTCAGATACTGGGCCAAATTGAAAATTGTGGGCAGTGTTGGGAGAGGGTGGGACTATAGGGGTACTCCCAGGATGAGATTCAGGTTTGTGGTTTGGGCTGCGTTTCACTAATAATTTAGTGGCACACCCCACAAAGTAATCATTGAATGCATTTGCAATGTCAGTGGGGTTTGTCAGAGTAATATCCCCCTTAGTGATATTACTTGGTTGTTGATGGTTAGGAGGCTGGAATATATTGTTGATAACCTTCCAGAAGTTAGCTGGGTTTGATGTATTTTGGTGGAGATTGTCAGAGTAATATTGTGCTTTTGCGTGCCTAGTATGCCTTGTGCACATGTTCTGCATGCATCTGTAGTCATTGAGATCCTTGGTAGTACCAGTTACTTTGTAGCTTTTCCACAAGGTATCCCTGAGCTGGTAGAGTGCAATAAGGTCAGTTGTAACCCATGGCAGGTGGGCCCCCCGTACCCTTATTTTGCGTAGTGGAGCATGGGTATCGCAGAGTTTTAAGAACTCGGATTGGAAATAGTCGAGCGCAGAGTCAGGGTCGGGAATTAAATCGATTCTGTGCCATGGGCAGTTGGGAAGGTCATCCAGAAACTGTTGTGGGTTAAAGTTTTTAAATGTTCTTGTGAGGAGAACTTTAGGGCTTGAATGGGGCGGTTTAATTTTCCTTACACAGTACACTATTGCATGGTCACTGAAAATATCAGGAAGGATGCCAGAGGATTGGATTCTGCTGGGGTTTGAGGAGAGAATCCAGTCTAGCAAGGAATGGTTATGTGATTTCAGGTTTGTCCGTGTTGGTTGGGAAATGAGTTGCGATAGGTTAAGTGACTTGAGTTGTATCTGGATTTTGTGGTTTTTAGGGTCAAGCCAATTGAAGTTGAAATCCCCAAGAACTAGCAGCTCACTCTTCTCATTCAGAGAGGAAATGGAGCCAAGAAACTGGGTTCAGACCAAAGCAAACAACTAGTTACTGTGCAATTGTACTTCTTTTCTAAGATATGTTTTTTCTGAAATGAGTCACCATCTTGCCAACAAGTTGTGCTCTTCTCTTACACAAGCAAATATAACAGATACATGGTGTGTTCAGCAGTTACCGTACCCCTTAATCAGTTACGGGGACAGCTATGTAAATACAGTTAGAGGATGTGTTAGCATTGTAAATGTGTAATTTCAATGTTTTTGTAAGAAGAAAAAGAGTGGAGATGCTGGGGATTGAACCCAAGACCTCATACATGCGAAGCATGCGCTCTACCACTGAGCTACATCCCCTTCTTTTGGTAAAACGTTATGGTAAAACGTTATGGTAAAACGTTTTGGTAAACCGTTGTGGTAAAACGTTTTTATAAAACGTTTTTATAAAACGTTTTGGTGGCAGCCCAAATAAGAGAGTTATACTATTTAGTCATTTTAAAAACAACATTTAATGACCTCCCTGTCTGGGAAACGAACCCCTGTTTTGTGTGTGATGGGTTGGAAATTATACTAGTAATGATTGGTTGGAAGAAATTTTGAAAAAGGTCAGTCCAATGTCCAACAACACAGAATTTTCATAGCACAATCCTGGAGTCCATCTCAGTGACAAGCACAGAAATAGGACATGACATCTAATTAAACAAAAATAGACGTGATGAATCCCCGAAAGTGTACAATGGTGAAACATTTAGTAGGTCCAGGTAGACACTGAAAAAACATCAAAATATAACTGTGAGCAACTATAGTAACACAGAACATAACCAAACAAACCATATATATTTTTATATAAAAAAGTGATGGGTTCTTAGAAATAATTTTGAACTTAGGATCGCTATTCAATATCTTCCACTGTATTAATATAGTGTTTCTAATCTTATTTGATGCGATAGAATAAGAGGATATCAAGTGTTTTAACCTTATCTATAGTTGGTATAAAATGGTATCAAAATACTCTCTAGTAGCAATAGTATCAGCCATTTCTGTTAGATGTCTTCCAATATTCATGGGTTCACTTGCAATCCTCTTTAATTGCAGACGCTGACTCAAGGGGAAATTGTTCACCAATTCTGGAGAACTATTGAAGGTTGTTACAATCAGAAGCTTTTATGAATTTATCAGTTTGTACGGTGTTATCCCCTTTAAACACGAAGTCTAAAAAGTGTATTTGTTGATAATCAACTGTAAGTGTGAACCTAATAGTGTGATGCTTTGTATTCAGTTGGTTGGTTCACAAAATCAAGGCAAATAAGTCCTTCCGTACATTGATCCTGCTAAGATGACTAGTCATAGAAGACCCTATAACTATGAAAGGGTAGTTCCAGAGAGTCTGCTGAAGCTAACCTTTCATACATTTTACAGTAGGGTTCAGACCAAAGCAAACAACTAGTTACTGTGCAATTGTACTTCTTTTCTAAGATATGTTTTTTCTCAAATGAGTCACCATCTTGCCAACAAGTTGTGCTCTTCTCTTACACATAGAAATATAACAGATACTGTACATGGTTTGTTCAGCAGTTACCGTACCCCTTAAACAGTTACGGGGACTGCTATGTAAATACAGTTAGAGGATGTGTTAGCATTGTAAATGTGTAATTTCAATGTTTTTGTAAGAAGAAAAGGAGTGGAGATGCTGGGGATTGAACCCAGGACCTCATACATGTGAAGCATGCGCTCTACCACTGAGCTACATCCCCTTCTTTTGGTAAAACGTTTTGGTTAAATGTTTTGGTTAAATGTTTTGGTTAAATGTTTTGGTTAAATGTTGTGGTAAAATGTTTTTATAAAACGTTTTGGTGGCAGCCCAAATAAAAGAGTTATACTATTTAGTCATTTTAAAAATAACATTTAATGACCTCCCTGTCTGGGAAACAAACCCCTGTTTTGTGTGTGATGGGTTGGAAATTATACTAGTGTAGCCAGGTCACCTTTTTCTCCCTGGAGACCCCCCTTCCCTGGCGCAGCTCGATCGCGGGTACTGAAAAACCCGACGGCTGCTTCCAAGGGTGGGGGCTGGAGCAGGGAGCAGCGCGGCTTCTCCTGCCTGCGGCCGGTTGCCGGGGACGCGATCGGGCCGTTGCTAAGGCCGCGATCGCGTCTCTAAGGTCCCGGCGGCCGCAGAGCAGGGCGCCGCCATTACTCCACCACTCGCGCATGCGCAGTGATCGGGCGAGTGTAGGAGCCAGCCAGGAGAGTCGCGCGAGAGGTAGGGAGAGATTGCGGCGGCCATTAGGAGCTAGTGCAGGCATAGGAAAGGCGCGCACGCGGTCCCTATGTGCTGTTAGGCTCCATGGGACTACAACTCCCATGGGGCATAGCGAGGCAGGCACCAGGTGCCTCGCAGGAGCCAATAGGGCTGCAGGACTGCCCTGGACAGAAAAGGATACATTTGGCGGGCTGGAGCTGCGTGTCAGTCAGGAGTCAGAGTCAGGAGCCCAAGGAAGGAAGGAGGTAGGGTGCAGGAGCCGGAGACTCCCTGCACTAAGGCCCTAGTTAACCCTGTATTACCCCAGGTTAGTGAGTGTTGCCAGGGATAGTCTCAGAGAGGGACCCTGTCACTCATGGTAGTCAGAGCTGGGGAATAGCCAGGGATAAAGGGGGCTGAGGTTAGTCTGCAGAGCGTTGCGACAGGCGTTTAGGTGAACGAGTGGCACGAGACAGCTGGGGGGTTCATAGCGGTAACCAGTCCGGGGAGCCATAGCCCAGGGTCCGTGTTGCGAGTGGCTCGAGCGGTCCACGTTTCAAGGAGTGCAGTGGAGGATCAGAAGGAGGCATCGCTCGACTGATCCTTTTAGAAGCTTGTTGCTGACCCGAGCACCGGAGTGCTCGGCAGGTATTATGTCATCACATGTGCACCAACAGGCCTAGAGGTTTTAGTGACTGCGCAGTCACCCAGTGACTATCTCTGTAGGAGTACGGGACATTGGGTGGGGTTCTTGGGACACTGGGTGGGATCACCTGGTGTCGGGGAATCGTCCTGCGAGACGTCACTGTCAGTGTCCCCTCGTGAGAGGGACACAGGTTATTATTATTCTTTGTAGTAAAGTCATTAGTTATAATATAAATCACTGTGTGTGTGGTTTCTGATTGGGTTCCTATGTAGGGTCATTCTACACTTCCCTAGAATCCTACATAGGTGGAGGCGCTGAACCAAGAAACGTTCCAGAGGATTCACCCCAGGCTCTCATTAGCGGAGGCTCAGACCTCCTGTGAGCCTGCAGGTATACGCACCACACCGGTAACACTACATGTTCTACTCACCCACAATATATATGAGATTGGGTGGGGTGGAATACCCGTTACATTTGGAGGCGCTGCTGAGAGAGACCTGGGGTGCCCTGTTCCATTGTTTTTCAAATTGTCCAAGTCCTGTTTTTTTTTGTCCACCATGATTGTCAAGTCCGGACACGAGGTCCTCGCCTGGGCCTTGAGGATAAATAATCTTAGTCCCCGCCGTGTGGTGGCCTTAGAAGGCGTTCCCACCAATATATCTGAAGATGAGATCTATGAGCATATGCGTAAAATCCCTGGATGGCAGCACGCTCTTCTTATAGACTTAGAGCCAGCTTCCACGTCCCCGTGAAGATCGCGGCTTTTTGTTGTGTCATCCTCAAGGGATATATGCCCGTCCGAGTCACCGTCCACGTTATTTATGCCCGGGTGTCCCCCTGAGGGTTACCCTTTAGTATACGCTGACCCCGCGCCATGGCAACTTCCTCCAAGTGAGATGCGTGCACGTGATACCGCTCCCAAGGCGCAGAATGATTTTGCAGAAAACCATCCGGGACTGGCGGGAAAACCAGAGCCCCGCCCCCGCAATGTGAGTGACTCAGTGCAGAGCCCGAGCCACTCAGTGATAGAGCACACCCCTCCTTTAAATTCCACCAGGGGGAGTGAGCACAGTGAACAGCCATTAGACTCTTCTGTTCACCAGGAGGAGGAGGGCATTGTCGTAGACATAGAATATTTTCTTTCTGAGCAGGAAACCGAGATAGACTGTCAAGGGATACACCCTAGTGTGTATGTGGCCTGGCGCGCGCCAGGAGTAGATTCTCTTCTCTTCATATGCTCCTGCCTGCAAGAAGCCCACGCTCAGGGAGCCAACGTGGCTCAAGGACCCCTCGACTTCAGGACCGTCGAAGTGGAAGGAGAAATGGGCATACAGTGTTTTAGCCCCACGTGCGGCTGCTCTAGAGAGACATTGACATGGTGGTCCTACTGTGAATGTTGCGTTGTGCGGTTACTGAAGTCTATTGTGCCCCAACATGCAGAAGTTTCCAGTGAAGAGGTTGAAGTCCCATCGGTGGCGATGCGCCTACCGGCGAACCACCCCAGCGGTGATGTAGAGGATACAGAGTCTGCTGTGGGTCCGTGTACCCTGGAAAAGGTGTATCCCGATGTTGCGGACCCTGCTGTGGGCCCGTGTGCCCTACAATGGTCAGTCCGACCTACTACAGAGGTACCATCGGTCCTAGGCGTGGGACCAGTACCTACAGACGACCAGGGTGAGTCGACTGCCCCAGGGGTGTCGGGGGTGAGCCTCCAGGTGACCGCGGAGCACGATGGCTCCTTAAGTCTGGTCGCCCGGGTGAAGGGCTCCCCTCTGCATCGCGTCCTGGTGGAGGTGTCCTCATTAGAAGGTAGCTGTCCAGAGATGAAAGTGGACCAGTGTCTACCGTCGATCCTTCCGGAAGAAGGGAAGCCCATCGTCAGCCAGCAGAGTGGTAAGGAACCCCCTTGTTCCCCACCGACTCCGATGGAGGTGGCCGTGAAGAAGGCCAAAGCTACGGTTCCTGAGCGGAGTGTGAGCCCGTGTGCTCCGACGCAAGTGGTCCCAGGACTGGGATCCAACGCTCCCGAGTTTTCGGCGCGTAAGTGGACTGCCCCAGAAGTGCCGGGGACAGGTCCCGATACCACCAAGGTGGGAACTGACAGCGTCCCCGAGGACCTGTTGGCCACCGTGAATCACCGCAGGGGTAAGGTGTCTACTCTTTCCCCCCTGCCAGGTGAAACCGAGACATCGTCCAGTGCTCGCTTCTCGGTGGAGGCCTCGCAAAAATATAGGGACAAGGACTGTGTAAAGGAAGATCCAGGGAGACTGGCCTCCTTTAAGCCCAGAAAGGAGCGTGCCATTCGCCAGGTGGTGGACCGCGGGAAAGGTCCTGGCCTCCTGGTCTACCGCAACCCTGCCGCGGATGACCGGGTAAAGGCCCAATTCAGAGACACTGTGCTACTCCTTCCACCAGGGGGAGGAAGTAGCGAAGAGCCAGTAGCTGTCGCTTTAGGGTGTGCTCTCCGAGAGATTCACCCCGGGAGGCTCACGGACGCAAAAGTGAGGTACCCCCACATGTTCAATTAGGGGCACCCCACAAATGGTCTCAGCAAGCAGCTGATACTCAGCTGGCCTCGGGTATTATGGGGTGTGATGTGACATGTTTTGGTGAGGTTAAAGTCGACCTGATAAGTGTACCGGTTATACCCTGCAATTTTTCATTGTGTAAAATTGTGCCATGTTATGTCATTCCCCAAGCGAGGGCGTTGGGTTTTTCACCAAGGGGAGAGTGTAGCCATGTCACCTTTTTCTCCCTGGAGACCACCCTTCCCTGGCGCAGCTCGATCGCGGGTACTGAAAAACCCGACGGCTGCTTCCAAGGGTGGGGGCTGGAGCAGGGAGCAGCGCGGCTTCTCCTGCCTGCGGCCGGTTGCCGGGGACGCGATCGGGCCGTTGCTAAGGCCGCGATCGCGTCTCTAAGGTCCCGGCGGCCGCAGAGCAGGGCGCCGCCATTACTCCACCACTCGCGCATGCGCAGTGATCGCGTGAGTGTAGGAGCCAGCCAGGAGAGTCGCGCGAGAGGTAGGGAGAGATTGCGGCGGCCATTAGGAGCTAGTGCAGGCATAGGAAAGGCGCGCACGCGGTCCCTATGTGCTGTTAGGCTCCATGGGACTACAACTCCCATGGGGCATAGCGAGGCAGGCACCAGGTGCCTCGCAGGAGCCAATAGGGCTGCAGGACTGCCCTGGACAGAAAAGGATACATTTGGCGGGCTGGAGCTGCGTGTCAGTCAGGAGTCAGAGTCAGGAGCCCAAGGAAGGAAGGAGGTAGGGTGCAGGAGCCGGAGACTCCCTGCACTAAGGCCCTAGTTAACCCTGTATTACCCCAGGTTAGTGAGTGTTGCCAGGGATAGTCTCAGAGAGGGACCCTGTCACTCATGGTAGTCAGAGCTGGGGAATAGCCAGGGATAAAGGGGGCTGAGGTTAGTCTGCAGAGCGTTGCGACAGGCGTTTAGGTGAACGAGTGGCACGAGACAGCTGGGGGGTTCATAGCGGTAACCAGTCCGGGGAGCCATAGCCCAGGGTCCGTGTTGCGAGTGGCGAGGCCACTGGGGGGGTTCATAGCGGTAACCAATCCGGGGAGCCATTGCCCAGGGCGGTGTTGCGCGTAGTACGAGGCAACTGGAGGGGGTTCATAGCGGTAACCAGTCCGGGGATCCATGGCCCAGGGCCCGTATTATGAGTAGGGTGGGTACAAGACCTACCTATATAGGATAGGCAACCCCGAATGCCCTAGGAGATTGACCCTTAAGCCACCATAGGTTGCTGTATTTATAGGGACGGCCTATAGTGCAGCACGTGTCCCTTATGTAGGTAGGGACACAGAGAAATATCGTTGTTCCCGTGAAGCGGTTGGACCCACGTTGGGGTCCACAGAGACTGTTCCGGAGTGGGACCGCTCGAGCGGTCCACGTTTCAAGGAGTGCAGTGGAGGATCAGAAGGAGGCATCGCTCGACTGATCCTTTTAGAAGCTTGTTGCTGACCCGAGCACCGGAGTGCTCGGCAGGTATTATGTCATCACATGTGCACCAACAGGCCTAGAGGTTTTAGTGACTGCGCAGTCACCCAGTGACTATCTCTGTAGGAGTACGGGACATTGGGTGGGGTTCTTGGGACACTGGGTGGGATCACCTGGTGTCGGGGAATCGTCCTGCGAGACGTCACTGTCAGTGTCCCCTCGTGAGAGGGACACAGGTTATTATTATTCTTTGTAGTAAAGTCATTAGTTATAATATAAATCACTGTGTGTGTGGTTTCTGATTGGGTTCCTATGTAGGGTCATTCTACACTTCCCTAGAATCCTACATAGGTGGAGGCGCTGAACCAAGAAACGTTCCAGAGGATTCACCCCAGGCTCTCATTAGCGGAGGCTCAGACCTCCTGTGAGCCTGTAGGTATACGCACCACACCGGTAACACTACATGTTCTACTCACCCACAATATATATGAGATTGGGTGGGGTGGAATACCCGTTACACTAGCAATGATTGGTTGGAAGAAACTTTGAAAAAGGTCAGTCCAATGTCCAACAACACAGAACTTTCAAAGCACAATCCTGGAGTACATCTCAGTGACAAGCACAGAAATAGGACATGACATCTAATTAAACAAAAAACGACGTGATGAATCCCCGAAAGTGTACAATGGTGAAACATTTAGTAGGTCCAGGTAGACAATGAAAAAACATCAAAATATAACTGTGAGCAACTATAGCAACACAGAACATAACCAAACAAACCATATATATTTTTATAGAAAAAAGTGATGGGTTCTTAGGAAATAATTTTGAACTTAGGATCGCTATTCAATATCTTCCACTGTATTAATATACTGTTTCTAATCTTATGTAGCCAGGTCCCCTCGACTCAGCGGACCCCCCTTCTCTACTCACTGCAGCCGAGCGCGGGTACACATGTACGGCCCTTTGCAGCCAAATGGAAGAGAGCGGAGCGTCGGGTTGCTGGGGATGCGTGCGGGTGGTTGCCGAAGCGTTGTGAACCTCTCGGCGGCTCCCGAAGCAGGGCGCCGCCATTGCACATTGCCTCGCGCATTTGCGGTAGACCCATACAATGGGAGGCATACAGGCAGCTCGCGCATGCGCAGAAGAAGCGCGCGAGACCCCAGCCTACCAGGAGAGGGCTCTAGAGAAGGGACTACATATCCCATGAGCCTCCATCGCCCCACATGACCCCAGGGAGCCAATAGGACTACAGCATCTCCATGCAAGGGAGAATGGATACATTTAACTGGCTTGCAGCACGTTTGGCAGTTGGTGACCGGAGCAGCTAGGGGAAGGAGGTAGGGTGCAGGAGTCAGTGACTCCCTGCACTAGGCCAGCAGCCCCCCTAGGCCCCAGATAGCCCTGAGTCACAGTAACTGAGTGTTGTAGGGACGGGCCCCAGATTAGGGACACTGCCCCTTATCAGTATCCAGAGGAAGTTAGGGACACAGCGGACGCTGCGTTTCCATTCTGAGGTTTGGGCTCAGACCTCCGCCGCGGCTGCAGCAGTCATCCGGGTGGGATCGCCCTGGATGGTGGTTCCGGTGTCTTCTCTCATCGGTTCCTTTGTGAAGCCTGTTGCAGGTCCGAACACTGGAGTGCTCGGCAGGTAATCCGTAAAAACAAGTGCACCAACAATTCTATTAGCTTTAATTGTGACTGCGCAGTCACCCATATCCTCTCTCTGTAGAGTGCGGGACATTGTGTGGGGTTACTGGACACGGGGTGGGATCACCTAGTGAAAGGGGGATAGCGTCCTGCGAGACGCAGTAGTCAGTATCTCCTCTAGGGAGGGACACCTGTTGATATTATATGCAAGTACGTTCTATGCTCGCAAGTAAAGTCATTGGTTGTATTACATGCTGTTGTGTGATCTATATATTGTCCTGCGAGAATCACTCCCCCTCGAGTGGGAGCCATCGCAGGTGGAGGCGCTGCACCGAGTACGAGGTTACTCCTATTATTATTATTCGTGCCCCAGGCTCCCCATGGCGGAGGCTTAGGCCCCCTGTGAGCCTAACAGGTAAAGCACCACACCTGGTAACACTCAGTTCCCCGCACACACACATTATATTCGATTGTATGGGGGAATAGCCGTTACATTTGGAGGCGCTGCTGAGATTCTACCTGGGGTGCCCTATTCCATATCAAATTGTCCGATTTAAACGCCATCATGTCCGTGCCGTCAAAGCAAGACGTCAATGACTGGGCCTTAGCGCAACAAGTATCCCCAAGACGCGCGGTTGCAGTAGCGGGAGTAGCGACTGACACGGACTTATCCACAGTGCGCACACAAGTAAGAAATTGCCCGGGATTGACCACCACCCGGGTGATAGACTGTAAACTGTATGCTGACGGCCGGGGGATTACCTATCTCCTGGTCACCATGCGTGACATATGCTTACAGACTGTTCCCCATGTATTAAACCTACCCGAGCCCTCCGCAGAGGACTGTCTCTTGATCTATCCTGACACCCAGGCTTCCGAAGAAGCGTCCACCAGTGCTGGACCAAACACGAGCCACCGGATGACCAGTACTCCTCACAGAGTAGACCCCCCTAAGGTCTCTTTCACCCCGAGCGGGTTAGGAGGTGTCGCCAGCTGGGCGAGGATCCAACCCACCTCGCCTACTCCTGATAGATGGCCCGGCGGCCTCCCAACCATGTCTAGCGTTGGAGCTGGAACCAGTAGTCAGCCCCTTAGTGGAGATCTTTCCTTGAATATGATAGCCTCCCAACTAGGAGAAGCTGTCACCATCTCCTCCCAAGCCCAGAGCTACCGGAAACTAAAGGCCTTTTCTGGGATTCTGCCGATGCCTGCGGGAGAAGAAGGAATCGAGGCATGGAGGGACCATACGCTCCAAGCAATAGCGGAGTGGTCGCGCTCCGAAGCCAGCAAAAGACAGAGGGTGGACGACAAAAATCCCTCTACGAACCCACGTGTATGTGCAGAACATCTCTCCCTTCCCGATGGAACTTGATGCCGACCAGAGTCTGGGTTGCATATATCCGGTCAGCCCTGTAGAAACAACGCCCCAGGTGAATGCGGCAGCAGTGAATGAGCGGTTAGTCGATCTGGACTTCAACTTTGGCGAGTCGACCTTGCCCACTGAGTGGAAAGCGCGGCTGACAACCCAGTTGAATAAACGACGGACTGTGTTCTCCACGAGTGAGATGGATGTGGGGTGCAGTCGCAGTTCCCAACATGGCATTCGACTGAGTGATGCCACCCCGTTCCGGGAACGATCTCGGCGTATCGCCCCACGGGATGTGGACGATGTGAGGAACGCCAAACAGGAAATGGAGACCGCTGAGATTTTGACGGAGTCTTGGGGCCCATACGCCTCACCCATAGTGGTGGTGAGGAAGAAGAATGGATCCGTACGACTGTGTGTCGACTATCGAACCCTGAACAATCGTACGATACCGGATCAGTACAACCTTCCTCGCATCGAAGAGATCCTGAATGCTCTGAATGGAAGCCGATGGTTCAGCATGCTCGATCTACGATCCGGGTACTATCAGGTACCTATGAATGCAGAGGATCAGGAGAAAACAGCCTTCGTCTGTCCCCTGGGGTTCTACCAATTCACCCATATGCCCCAAGGTATATGTGGGGCCCCTGCTACCTTCCAACGACTGATGGAGAAGACTATCAGGGACATGAACCCGTGGGAGTCTCTCATCTACCTGGACGACATTATTGTCTTCGGAAGAACTCTGGAAGAGCATGAAGAACGGCTGCTTAAAGTAATAGACCGTCTTGGGAAGGTAGGGTTGAAATTGTCCATAGACAAGTGCCGTTTTTGTCACACCTCGGTGACCTACGTGGGGCACATCGTGTCTGCTCAAGGGATCGCCACCGACCCAGCCAAAGTAGAAGCGGTCGTGAACTGTCCGCGTCCCGAGAACGTCACAGAACTACGATCCTTCCTGGGGTTCTGTGGGTATTACCGTCACTTCGTCGAAGGGTACTCTAGTAGAGCTAAACCCCTGAACAATCTGTTGAAGATATACCCCGAAGAGACCGGAAAGAAGGCCGTATCGGCCCGCCAACCGTTTGGTGATAAATGGACGTCTGAGTGTGAACAGGCCTTCCTGAAATTGAAGAAATGTCTGACCGAAGCACCGGGGCTTGCGTATGCTGATCCCGAACAACCATACGTTCTGCATGTGGACGCCAGTCTCAATGGACTGGGTGCCGTCCTGCACCAGAAGCACCCCGAGGGCCTTCGGCCTGTCGCCTACATCAGTCGCAGTCTGACACCCAGTGAACAGAGATACCCCGTCCACAAGTTGGAGTTCCTGGCTCTCAAGTGGGCGATCACCGAGAAGCTCCACGATTACCTTTACAGGATGACGTTTGAGGTAAGGACGGATACCAATCCCCTCACGTACATCAATACCTCGGCCAAATTGGATGCAGCAGGACACCGATGGCTGGCCGTTCTGAACAATTACCGCTTCTCCCTGAAGTATAAGCCGGGACCATTGAATGTCGGGGCTGACGCCCTCTCCCGACGGCCAGGGCTAATTGCTTCTCAAGATGATGAGGAATGGGAAGAACTCCCAGGACCCGGAGTGCGAGCTATGTGTAGCACTGCCGCCATCGTCAACGACCGAGTGGCCTTCTCAGAATTAAGGGTGGCAGATTCATTGGGATGCCAGTCGCAGGCTGTCCCAGCCGCCTACTGCGATCCAAAAGGGATGAACATAACGCATGACAAAGTGCTACGGTGGAAAGATCTGGTAGACTACCAAATACGAGATCCTGTTGTTAGTATTATTAGGCAAGCCGTCGAAAAGAAGAACCCAGCCCTTCTGAAGTGTGCTCCCAATGACTTGGTGGCCTTGCTCATGCGGGAAATGGACAAATTCGAAATAGACAACTGCTTACTCTATCGGGTGGTGCAATACCACAACCACCCGGATAGGCGACAACTAGTCCTCCCTAAGAACTTGCAATACATGGTGTTGAAGTCCCTACATGATGAGCATGGACATCTCGGAGTAGAGAAGACCTTTGGGTTGGTCAGAGACCGCTTTTTCTGGCCCAAGATGCGAGAGGCCGTCGAACGCCACTGTCGCCGTTGTACTAGGTGTTTACAGCGCAAGACCCTGCCTACCAGAGCAGCTCCCATGGGCCATCTGAAGAGTTCTGGCCCAATGGACCTTGTGTGTATGGACTTTCTGTGCATTGAGCCCGATAGCAGGGGAATATGCAACGTGCTGGTCATCACGGACCATTACACACGGTATGCCCAGGCCTTCCCCACGAAAGATCAGAAAGCCATCACAGTGGCAAAAATATTATGGGAAAAGTACTTCGTGCACTATGGTCTTCCCAACCGCCTTCACTCAGACCAAGGTCGGGACTTCGAGAGCACGTTGATCCGAGAACTGCTCAAAATGCTGAACATCGCTGTAACAGGGGAGTCATCCCTGTTCAAGTAATGTGCCTTTAATCTAGCAGTGTGGTGGTTAACTGCTGGTTGTCAATTAATAAACACCACCTGCCTGATTTAGATTGCTTACAAAAGCCTGTCTGTTGAGACAGGAAGTGACTCCTTAGCTCACTTGTGAGCTGACCTTTGGAGACAGAGCAGGGGTTCTTGAGTCTCCCAGGAGAGACTGACCAAGAGAACACAGATCTCTGGAGCTGACCATGTCTTGAGCTCTGCCAGAAGACACAGCAGAGCTGATTTCAAGACACAGGGAAAACTACTAAACCTGAAGCTGACACACCCTGAGAGAAGGGAGCTGAACCAGGAACTGAGAAGATTTTCCCTCCAAGAAACAGATAAGACTTCCATTCTTAAGAGACTTCTTATATCTGCTTATTTCATGCTATGTGTATGGGGCTGGGAGAAATGCTTGACAAAGGGAGATGTGAATTAATTACATAGTGTTTCACTAGAAATACTCCCAAGTAATTAGAAGCTTTGTCCCCCCCCCCCCTGTGTTTGGATGGTTTCCTGATGAAAAGGAAAAGGCACAATAAAGCCTTGTTATAATTTCACCTTACAAAAAGTCTCCAATTGTGTACCTCTGTGAACGTCCGTCTACATATGGTGTCCGAAGTGGGACGAGAGATCATCTTTGACGTTAGAAAGGACCGGAGATTTTTTTCTGTGAATTTTTTTTATGCTTTTTGCCTACAAACAGTCTGAGCAACTTAAAAAAAACAAAAAACCTCTCATTCAGCAGAGACCAGAGTTAAAGGGATACACACCACTGAAACTTACAAAACCACAGATGGACTCTTGTCCCCAATCCCAAGAGGAGAGAGACTGCTGAAGCAGCTAAACCTTATTTGCCTATCACAAAGTGTAATATGGTCATTGAAATAGGGGTTTTTCCTTCCAGCCAAGTCAGGGTTCAAGAAGTGAGTCAGCCCTTAAAAAGGGATAGGTGTTTGTTGTTTTCAAAAGTTTCGCTGAAGCAGTGAATACAGATGGTGACCCACGAGTGGTACTGATTTTGCAAATAAAGGTTGCCACACCGCATAGGGCTACCAGCTGTGAATGGAGTATATGCAGAAAAGTGTGAAAATTGATACAAGACTGTGCTGAAGCAGGGGAATTTTTAGCAAACAAATGCTGAGTGTAAAATTGCCCTATAGGGGAAAAAGGTATTTCAAAGCCAATTGCTGAGTGTTGAGTCACCCTGCCGGGAACGAAAGAAATAGTCCACTGCAAAGAATGTTTTTTTTTCTGCAAGTAAAAAAGTCTGCCTATATATATCTTGGGAGCAAAAACAGAAACCCAAATGGTGAAGTGTGAATGCCATAATACCCAAAGATGAGACTGAAAATTACTGAACTCAGAAAGAAAACCAAATTCTGTTGCTGAAGCGGAGGTATTGCACCTAGCAAGTAAATGGTGTAAAGCAAATAGACTTTTTTACCTAGCAACTGCACATCTTGTATACCTGATGAGAGAAAATGCATGCACAGTACTGCTGATATTGTAAAACTTATCCAAGAAAGAAAAATTCTACAGAGATGCCTGTGAGAGCTACGACCTCTACACGCAAAATATGCCCACCTGTAGGACTACCACAATTGGGGGTTCTAGCAAATACAGTGGCAACAGCTGCAATAGCGCCTCCTGAGGTCAGGAAGAAAATTACACCTGATAGCCTAAAAATGGAGGACAAGATGCAGCGTTCCTGTAATGAACCCTACCCCACAGAAGAGTGGCCCTTCCAGTCCAATAAAGAGGAAGACATCTCTTACGGGGAACCTGAACCGAGTCACACCCACAAAACACCACAAGAATGGTGGGGGTGCCTGAACTCGGCACGAACAGAAAAGACCGCTCCCTTTGATGACGAATATGATCAGCAGGAGACAGAGCGGGAGCAGTGGATCACCGAATATTTCCGTCAGCTATTACAGTTGCAAGAAAAGCCGGGTGGATCCAGTGACGCTGCTAAAATTTTAAATAAAGGAGACCCCAGTATTCCTGACGGGACGGAGTCATCCAAAACAAAAAGGCGGAAAAAGAAAAGCGGTTCTTCACTTACCGTAGAAGGAACAGACACGTCCGCAGGTCCTGTGGAGGAAAAGGGGGACCGAGTTGCCCTGCAGCCTAGAGAAAATGGAAAATTCGTTCCGCGGATAACCAAATATCCAGAGGGCCCAAGGCAGAAATCGTGTACCCCAAAGAAGTGTCTGTCCAGTGCCAACAGTGAGGAACCCTCAACCAGTCATCCCAGGGAAGCGGAGCCGGAACCAGTGATTGACGATCCCTTGACCAGCCCTGAAGACGCCCTGAAAATTGCCAGGCGTGACTGTGATCTACTTCGAGAACAATTGAAACTTGAGAGAGCAGATAATGCTGAGTTACAGATGACGGTGCTTGCAATGTACTCTGAATCTGGGACAGAATTGGACGATCTCAAGACTGAGCTAAATACTGCAAATGCTACTATTTCCGCCATGGATGAAAAGCAGGGCCAATCCGATAAAATGGTTGCTACGCTAAAGCGGAAGTATGAGGAGGCACTGAAGCAGATGACAGTCTTTCAGCAAGAGGTTCACACTCTTCGCATAGAGCTGAATGCCTCACAACAGGAGGTCAACAGTGTCCGGATAGAGGTGGACGTATCTCAGAAAGAGGTTCAGACACTCCGCAGAGCACTGGATGCCCCACATCATGAGACCAACAGCTGCCGCACAGACCTGGAAGTTTCCAGAAAGGAACTACACAGTCTCACTGAGGAGCTGGACATTTCTAAAGAAACAATTGCAAATCTTAATACAAATCTCCAAGTCTACCAGAAGGAGCTTCAGACCCTCAACCTAGAGAAGGATGTCTCACGCCAGGAGACTTTCAGTCTCAAAGCAGATGTGCGTAAATGGAAGTAGGACTGCAAAGAGGCCCTGAATAGTACAGAGACTGAAAAAGGAGAACATTTAAGATTACAAAGAAAAAACGTAAAACTCAAAGAAGAAAATTTTAATTTGACAAACGACGTGAAGGAAAAAAATGAAAAGCTGCACGAGCTTAAAGAAATAAATAGACTTTTGGAAGGTGAGAAGTTTGAAGCAGAGCACTGACTGCAGAACCAACTGCAAGGTCTGCGTACGCACCTCGAGAAGGCAGAGGAGAAGCAGCGAACTCTGCAGGATGACAATCTGCAGGCTGTTAAAGAAATTCAAGTGCTGCAGGAACGTCTGATGACCCAGTACATCCCCGCAAAGCAGCATGAGAAACTGAAGGCTACCCGGAGCATCACCAAGGCAACGCTAAAAGCCAAGCTTAGAACCCAAGTGACGCGGCACAAAAGGGAGCACAAGAAGGTCCAGAAATTGAAACAAGTAACTGTGGCCCAAGCAAAGAAGTTCATAGTGCTTCACAATGCAATAAAAATGTGGAAGCAAGCTCAGAGAAAGCAAAGCATGCAGATAAATTCCCTGAGAAGAAACTTGCAAGACGCACTCAAAAAACAGGGATCTCTCGCGGTTGAGATTACAGTCCTACAAGGACAAGTATTGACCCTGACTAAGCGTCAGTATCCCACAGCCTCAAAAACCCATGAAGACAAGGATACAGTGAGAGCTGGGAATACAGCTCATCTGAAAGACAAGGTTGCAAAATTTGAATCACCTAAACAAGCACTAGCAAAACCTTCAGCCACCCAGCAGGCAACAAAAAAAGGTACACGTGCTGAATTAAAAACGGAAGAATCCTTAGCTGATGAAGCTGAAAAGATGGGACATTCTCTGGAAGTGGGTGTGGAATTGCAACTTAATCTAAAAGGGGCTGAACTAGCAACCCCATTGAGTGGGAAAAGGGCAGAGAGACAGCTTCAAGAGCGGAAAACTCAAAGGGCTGTTTTTAAACGCTCTGCAACTGCTGCCATACAGTATGCCTACAATAAGACGAGCACCCGACGCGAGGGAAATCTCACGACCACGCACGTAGAAAAAAGACTATACTTGTAAAAAGTCCTCCTCGAGCGACTGAGGGGTGCTGATCTCAAGCAGCTTCAGGAGGAGACACGAATAAACTGGAGAAAGGGCTCCAATCCCAGCAGGACTGAGGGTTCTCTTCCTCCATCCACTCTCATTCAAGTCACAGAGATATCTAGAATGAGAGTGGAAGGATGGGCTTTGGCCGTGGCAAGCCCGAGCTTCCCACAAACAGGGGAGGTATGTAACAGGGGAGTAATCCCTGTTCAAGTAATGTGCCTTTAATCTAGCAGTGTGGTGGTTAACTGCTTGTAGTCAATTAATAAACACCACCTGCCTGATTTAGATTGCTTACAAAAGCCTGTCTGTTGAGACAGGAAGTGACTCTTAGCTCGCTTGTGAGCTGACCTTTGGAGACAGAGCAGGGGTTCTTGAGTCTCCCAGGAGAGACTGACCAAGAGAAAACAGATCTCTGGAGCTGACCATGTCTTGAGCTCTGTCAGAAGACACAGCAGAGCTGATTTCAAGACACGGGGAAAACTACTAAACCTGAAGTTGACACACCCTGAGGGAAGGGAGCTGGACCAGGAACTGAGAAGATTTTCCCTCCAAGAAACAGATAAGACTTTCATTCTTAAGAGACTTCTTATATCTGCTTATTTCATGCTATGTGTTTGGGGCTGGGAGAAATGCTTGACAAAGGGAGATGTGAATTAATTGCATAGTGTTTCACTAGAAATACTCCCAAGTGAATAGAAGCTTTGTGTCCCCCCCTGTGTTTGGATGGTTTCCTGATGAAAAGGAAAAGGCACAATAAAGCCTTGTTATAATTTCACCTTACAAAAAGTCTCCAATTGTGTACCTCTGTGAACGTCCGTCGTTAATCGCCAAATCACGGATGACCCCGTATCACCCCGAAGGAGATGCACTGCCAGAACGATTTAATCGAACTTTACTGGACATGCTCGGAACTCTACAAAGTGCTCAGAAAACTGAATGGAGTCGACACGTGGAGGCCCTGGTGCATGCGTACAATTGTACCTGACACGAGTCAACTGGATTCTCCCCATACTTCCTCATGTTTGGGCGAGAGGCGAGATTGCCAGTGGATGTACGTCTTAGAGTCTCGACGGATGGGATACACAATGCTACCCATTTCAAATACGTGTGCAAAGACTTAAAGATAGTTTACAGCAGGCCGATCAACAGGCTGAGAAGTCTACAGCTAAGCTGAACGCTGGAAATAAAAGACTATACGATCATAAGGTCAAATATCGGGAACTTCGTCCTGGGGACGCTGTGTTGCTTCGAAATCTGGGAGACCCGGGAAAACACAAATTGGCCGACCGATGGAGAGACGGGGTATATGAAATAGAATCTCAGATGCCTGGCCTCCCGGTCTATCGTATCAAAGACACTGAAGGCCGGGTAAAGGTATGGCACCGTAATCATCTTCTCCCCATTCCACAAGTGGGAGATGAGGAAGCAGAGATACTGGCCACACCGCTCAACGGTGAGTCCGACTTATCAGAGATGGGTCAAGAGACTGTCAATAACGAGACCCACACTGAAACTCCTGAAGATCCTATGGAAGGACCCTCTCAAAGGGACTACTCCACAGAAGAGGCATCTCCCGGAGGAGCTACGGGTAAAGGGCCCCGTAGGCCAATGCCTACTAAGGTGGAACCAACAGGCCAGCCTTTGGATCCACAGAGCCTGTGCTTTGTGCCTAACAGAGACTGTTCAGAGACAATTCTCCCCT
This sequence comes from Ascaphus truei, assembly GCF_040206685.1. Classification (NCBI taxonomy): domain Eukaryota; kingdom Metazoa; phylum Chordata; class Amphibia; order Anura; family Ascaphidae; genus Ascaphus; species Ascaphus truei. The sequence continues at coordinate 34,519,294 of NC_134501.1, read as the reverse complement.
CAAGGGAAGAGGCTGAGCCTCAGGACTGTGTTTATTACTCCCCCGAGGGAGTTGCAGAAGAACAGCTCTGAAGGAGCCAAAGAGTCAGGTACCCTCCAACTCGGGTAACCTATGATCAAATTGGGGCACCCCATTATGAGGCTCAGCAGTGGTCTCAGAGAAAGATCCAATCTGTGATTGTGATGCTCACAGAATTGTGCAATATTGTTTAGAGTCAATGCATGTGCTAAGTTATATGATTCAATTGCATTTTCATTATATAAATTCTGTACAGGGTTGAGTTACACTGGCGACACACTTTATTCGAGCTCGGCTAGTCCCACGAATTCGGGTATACTCGGGTGTATTGAGGTTTGTGACTGTTTTCTGCCCGAGTGCATTGCGTTATTTTCCAGGCAGGGATTGAAGCATTTTATTCCCGCTGGCTGCAATACTGCACAGTATATATATATATATATACTGCATTACAATTCATGAATTTATGCCATCTGGTAGACACGCGAAGCATTGCAGCCTATTAAATCCTAATCATTATCATTTAACAGATCAGCCGCCCATCAGCCAGGCATGAACCATGGCTGGGAAGGCAAACGCAACGGGGCTTGTCAGAGGTGAGGAGCGGCGCATTCCAGGTATCTGCCAGGTACAAACTGGGCATTTGCTCGAATAAAGTGTGTCGCAGCAGTATGTATCCCAAGCGAGGACGTTGGTTTTTTTTTTACCAGGGGGAGGATGTAGCCAGGTCCCCTCGGCTCAGCGGACCCCCCTTCTCCACTCACTGCAGCCGAGCGCGGGTACACATGTACGGCAATTCGCAGCCAAACGGAAGAGAGCGGAGCGTCGGGTTGCTGGGGATGCGTGCGGGTGGTTGCCGGGGACGCAATCGCAATGTGAAGCTCCCGGCGGCTCCCGAAGCAGGCCTTGCGCATGCGCAGTAGACCCATACAACGGGAGGCATACAGGCAGCTGGCGCATGCGCAGAAGCGCGCGAGACCCCAGCCTACCAGGCGAGGGCTCTAGAGAAGGGACTACATATCCCATGAGCCTCTATCACAAGTCATTGGTTGTATTACATGCTGTTGTGTGATCTATATATTGTCCTGCGAGGATCACTCCCCCTCGAGTGGGAGCCATCGCAGGTGGAAGCGCTGCACCGAGTACGAGATTACTCCTATTATTATTATTCGTGCCACAGGCTCCCCGTGGCGGAGGCTTAGGCCCCCTGTGAGCCTAACAGGTAAAGCACCACACCTGGTAACACTAAGTTCCCCGCACACACACATTATATGCGATTGAATGGGGGAATACCCATTACACTTATATGATGCAATAGAATAAGGGAAAATTAAGTGTATTAACCTTTTCTATATGTTGGTATAAAATGATATCAAAATACTCTCTAGCAGCAATTGTACCAGCCATTTCTGTTAGATGTCTTCCAATATTCCTGGGTTCACTTGCAATCCTCTTTAATTGCAGACGCCGACTCAAGGGGAAATTGTTCACCAATTCTGGAGAACTATTGAAGGTTGTTACAATCAGTAGCTTTTATGTATTTATCAGTTTGTACGGTGTTATCCACTTTAAATCGAAGTCTAAAAAGGGTATTTGTTGATTCTCAACTGTAAGTGTGAACCTAATAGTGTGATGCTTTGAATTCAGTTGGTTGGTTCACAAAATCAAGGCAAATAAGTCCTTCTCTTACACAAGCAAATATAACAGATACATGGTGTGTTCAGCAGTTACCGTACCCCTTAAACAGTTACTGGGACTGCTATGTAAATACAGTTAGAGCAGGGCTGCACAACATACGGCCCGCGGGCCGCATGCGGCCTGCCTGGCCTCTCTGTGAGGCCCGCTATGACTCCGGCCAGGCCCACTTAATTAAATAAATAAATAATAATACAAAAAAAAGTAAAAAAAATTTTTTTAAATGGCGGTGATTCACCCCTCCCTCCCCCTCCCTCTCTCCCCCTTCCCCTCCCTCTCCTCCTCCCTCCCTCCCCGCTCCCGGGTTTTGCGGTGCGCGGGGGCAGCAGCAGCATGAGGAGGACGCCGTGAGTATTTTTTTTTTCAATAGCAGGATGCCGGGGGCGGGGCTTAGTACCGGGGAGAGGGGGAGAGGATGTGCTGATGCAGATCTAAGAGAGGTGTGTGTGTGTGTGTGTGTGTGTGTGTGTGTGTGTGTGTGTGTGTGTGTGTGTGTGTGTGTGTGTGTGTGTGTGTGTGTGTGTGTGTGTGTGTGTGTGTGTGTGTGTGTGTGTGTGTGTGTGTGTGTGTGTGTGTGTGTGAGAAAACGGGCTAGTGGGGGGGTGAGTGGGTGTGAAAAACAGGCTGGTGGGGGTGGGGGTGAAGAACGGGCTGGTGGGGGGGTGGGCTGCTGACATGTGAGGGTGGTGGGCTGCTGACATGTGAGGGGGGGTGGGCTGCTGACATGTGAGGGGGTGGGCTGCTGGCATGTGAGGGGGGGTGGGCTGCTGACATGTGAGGGGGGGTGGGCTGCTGACATGTATGGAGGGCTGCTGACATGTGAGGTGCAGGGGGGGAAGTGATATGAGGTGCAGGGGGGGAGAGAGTGATGTGAGTTGCAGGAGGGGGGAGAGAGTGTCATATTGAGGGGAGGGGGAAAGAGTGTCATATTGAGGGGAGGGGGAGAGTGTGTCATATTGAGGGGAGGGGGAGAGTGTCATTTACGGGAGGGGGAGGGAGAGAGACAGTGTCATATTGAGGGGAGGGAGAGAGAGAGTGTCATATTGAGGGGAGGGAGAGAGAGAGTGTCATATTGAGGGGAGGGGGAGAGTGTGTCATATTGAGGGGAGGGGGAGAGTGTGTCATATTGAGGGGAGGGAGAGAGTGTCATTTAGGGGAGGGGGAGGGAGAGAGAGAGTGTCATATTGAGGGGAGGGAGAGAGAGAGTGTCATATTGAGGGGAGGGAGAGAGAGAGTGTCATATTGAGGGGAGGGAGAGAGTGTCATATTGAGGGGAGGGGAAGAGTGTGTCATATTGAGGGGAGGGGGAGAGTGTGTCATATTGAGGGGGCGGGGAGAGAGTGTGTCATACTGTATTGAGGGAATTGGGAGAGAGTCATATTGAGGGGAGGGGGAGAGAGTGTCATATTTAGGGGAGGGAGAGAGAGTGTCATATTGAGGGGAGGGAGAGAGTGTCATATTTAGGGGAGGGGGAGAGAGTGTCATATTGAGGGGAGGGGGGAGTGTCATATTGAGGGGAGGGGGAGAGAGTCATATTGAGGGGAGGGGTAGAGAGAGTCATATTGAGAGGAGGGGGAGAGAGTGTCATTTAGGGGAGGGGGAGAGAGTGTCATATTGTGGGAAGAGAGACATGGGGGGGATGCTGACTTGGGAGGGAGGCTGCTGACATGGAATGGGCTGGGGATGTGGAGGGGGGTATTGTGTGTTTGATGTGGAGGGGGGTATTGTGTGGGTGAGGGGGAGAGATGGGGGTATGAGAGATAGATGGGGAGTATCATAAAGGTTGATAGTGAGGGGTTCTGGGGAGATATGAGGATGATGATGATGATGATGAGAGGTGCTGGAGGAGAGACGACGACGACGACGACTTAACGCGTGCGGCCCAAATTGTTTTTCCTTGGAGCAGTTCGGCCATTCTCACTTTACGAGTTGGGCAGGCCTGAGTTAGAGGATGTGTTAGCATTGTAAATGTGTAATTTCAATGTTTTTGTAAGAAGAAAAAGAATGGAGATGCTGGGGATTGAACCCAGGACCTCATACATGCGAAGCAAGCGCTCTACCACTGAGCTACATCCCCTTCTTTTGGTAAAACGTGTTTGTAAAACGTTATGGGAAAACATTTTTATAAAACGTTTTGGTGGCAGCCCGAATAAGAGAGTTATACTATTTAGTCATTTTAAAAATAACATTTAATGACCTCCCTGTCTGGGAAATGAACCCCTGTTTTGTGTGTGATGGGTTGGAAATTATACTAGCAATGATTGGTTGGAAGAAATATTGAAAAAATTCAGTACAATGTCCAACAACACAGAACTTTCATAGCACAATCCTGGAGTACATCTCAGTGACAAGCATACAAATAGGACATGACATCTAATTAAACAAAAATAGACGTGATGAATCCCGGAAAGTGTACAATGGTAAAACATTTAGTAGGTCCAGGGAGACAATGAAAAACATCAAAATATAAATGTGAGCAACTATAGTAACACAGAACATAACCAAACACACCCAACAGAACATAACCAGACAACACCCAATCTTAGAAAACCATTTGCTGTAACGTCCCTCACATGTGCTAATTAAGTTTGTTGTGCCAGCCAGGTGACTTTGTAAAGGTATATAAGTAAACTCATAGCAGCCTTAGCTGCCTGCAGCCATGCTTCCAAGTAGATATGTTTCAAGTAGATATGAAGTTCAAAAAGAACTGTAATATGCGTTTCAACAGCTAAACTGTTTTCATCAGCGTAGGACCAGGTGTGTTGTGGATTCCTGCAGCGTTGATTTATGAGTTCTGTCTGACATTCTCCTGCTTGCCATCTCCGTGCACGGCGTGAAGTCATCTGTTCGTTCCGGCGTAAACATTGTCCCCGATGGGAACCTAAACTATCTGGAGGTGTGTTCCCGGGGAAAGAATACTGTGAGGAGCCTGATGACGTGAGTTCCTGCTGGCAGAGATACACGAGGGCTGTACTGGATGCGGTGGTGTCACGGAGCAGAGTAGCAGAGCAGCAGCGCTTACAGATCCTTTGGAGCATGAGTATTACTCATACAATGCTTTTTTATCTTTTATGTTTGTGAGTTCATTTTATGACCTTTTATTGGGAATTAAACCATTTTTTGCACAGTAATGCACTAGGATTGGGCGCTTTTTTCTTCTATTTTCTATGCAGGTGGAGAGGGAGGTCGTTGTGCCCTTTAAAGAAGCAGCCTTTTTCCTGTCAGTGCTTTTCTGTTTCTTGCATTTTTTGGACTTCATTTGGACTTCAAAGGATTTGTGACAAAAGTTTGTTATTGGGTCCACAGCACATCTTTTTATAACTATATATGCATTTGGTGAACGTATTGATTGCACAGTTAAATATTATTATTGTCATTTAGGTTTTTTATATATTTATACATTTTCTGATCATTTATTATTATACTATTGCTGTCACACCACACCCAAGCACAGTCCTTTTCTGTATATATATATATATATACATATATATACATATATATATATATGTATATATGTATATATATGTATATATGTATATATATGTATGTGTGTATATATATATATGTTTCTGAGGACCGAAACGTTGGCTGCCCTGTGTTGTTAATCCACTTTATTTATTTCATTATACTGCGGTGTGCTGTCTCTTTGTTACCTGGATTTCCCTGGTCACCTTTTACATGTTTCTATATGGGACGAGCATCTGCCTACATTTGAGAAACTGTGATTGCAAACTATTTTTTTATTGTATATATATATATATATATTATACCAAAATAGCGAAGGGCAGCAACCGAACTGGACCGTTTGCGCGTTCCATGTAAGGTTTTGGAGCCACCTCTCGCCCTCTCACCGGCTGCGGGCAGCGACAGCAAGAGGAGTTCTACCACCCGCCACTTGTCTGCCTGTGTGTACATAGGGCACGGGCTGTGTCCCAGTGCTCGGCTCACACAAAGGGGATATTAATAGGGGGGAGCACAAAGGGGAATATTAACGGGGGAGCACAAAGGGGATATTAATTAATGGAAGCATAAAGGGAATATTGATTAAGGGGAGCACAAACGGGCCAGAGTTACCAGAGGGCCTGAGCTGGCCTGTCTGCAGTCCCTGCAGTGAGGGTCTAGCCATGCCACACGGGGGGGTGTCAGCTACCCATCCAACCAGGAGGGTGGAGAACTCCCCTTATTGTCCTGCTTGGGAGCTGGCTTTTCTCTGGCTTTGTCTGGGGGTCCCCTCCCCACTTTCCTACCACCAGTACATTTTACAGAAGTAGCAAAAAACACACAGTACAAAATAAATATGTAGATGTAAAGGTATGCAGGTATTCATATCGCATGCTTATAATGTTGTGATCATCACAACACGTGACGTGAGCGGTTACTCACACTTGGCCGTGTGAGTAGTTATTTACTATAGTTAGTACCATTTATCTCCCCCCACTCCATCAGTGTGTTGGTGGAAATCCTGTGTACACCAATGTGTATGTGTTACGCCGATGCTCGCCACAAACCGGGACCGGACCGCGGGGCTGAGGTGGGGTTATATAATCACCGACCTGAGTCCACGCAGACTGATCCGGAGTGCGCAGTTCATAGTCGTACATCGCAGGGTCAGGATTGGAGAAGGCAGCATCGTCGTTAATGAAGCAGGAGTTCGGCAACAGGAAATCAGGAGTGCCCCGCTTCAGCTTAGGAGCGTGAGCGCGGGGGTGGCTTCTGCGCGAGGAGCGGCCTCGGCCCATGACGCCGATCTCAGCAGGAGGAGACAGCAGGCTGGCCGAAGTTCACCGCAGGGCAGCGTCGGGAAGAACCAACGCTTCAGCGCAGAAGTCCAAGGCAGGTCACTGCAAGAGGATCGCAGCAAGCCGCAGGAAAGGAAGGGTAGCCACTGCTAGGAGGGAATGCAGCAGGTACCGGTGCTGGCAACACGCTTCAGCACAGACGTCCCGGGTAGGCCACTGCAGGAGAATAGCAGCAGGCCAGTGCTGGCATCAACGCTTCAGCACAGACGTCCAGGGCAGGCCACTGTAAGGAGATAGCAGCAGACCGCAGGAAAGGAAGGGTAGCTACTGCTAGGAGGGAATGCAGCAGTACCAGTGCTGGCATCAACGCTTCAGCACAGACGTCCGGGGTAGGCCACTGCAAGGAGATAGCAGCAGGCCAGTGCTGGCAACAACGCTTCAGCACAGACGTCCAGGACCAGGCCTCTGGATACTCAGGAACTTGGAAGGTAAGAACGCTAGGAGAGAGGCCTGGGGTGGTTTGTGGCAGAGTCATTAACATAGAGATATGAATAGTTATGCACGGCGCTGGTTCAGAGCCAACGCCTAGAATATAAAGGGCGGAGATCCAATCACAGGAGGAGGGTGTGTGAGAATACATCCAATGAAGTAGCACAGGGCAGAAGCTGCAATGAGAGGCAGCACCTGTGCCATAGATTGCCAGAGGAAGCTTGCAACTGCACAGGTCTGCACGGCAATAGTCAAAGCCAGTAGTGGATTCCTTACAGTACCCCCCCCTTCAGGTGAGACCTCCGGACGAACAAGATCCATCACAGATTTGGGGGACATGGAATTGTTCCTAAACCTCCTTAGGCGAGAGGTGGCGTTGAAAGCCCATAGTTTGTTGGGATTCCTTACAGTACCCCCACCACTGGGTGAGAAGCCTGGGTGAACAGGACCATTCATAGGTCTGGGAGACATTGAGTTGTTCCTGAAGTGTCTCCGGCGAGAATTAGGTCCACAATCCAGATGTACATTGGCGAGTGCCATGAAAGACAGCGGTGGTACTGCAGTTCTTGGTACATGGACAATGGGACCTGAGGGCTCCGGAATGGGAACATCGGAAGGACAGTAGCCAGGTGTCCGGTGCATAGTAATAGTCCAAGAGTATGGGACACAGGACACAGATTGTTGGACAAAAATGGCAGAGGGACCTTCAGAGAAGGCAATGTCTTTGGTGAAATCAGCACGGAGGAAGTTGCGAGAGTCTTTAGCTTCCAAGGAATTCCGGGTGGTTGTTAGCAAGGGAATGGGGCGGGAGGGTTCACTACACACTATTGCAGCGGTACTTTTGATACCAAGCAGGGTTGCTATCCCAAGCAATTTGCGAGAGTCTGTAGCAGTGTGTATGCAACTCATGGTACTGGCAGTTGAAGAAGGATCCGCTTCCTTTGGTTTGTGATCTTTAGAGAGAATCAAATCCGAAATTGTGGCCTTGGCGAAGGACATAATAAGCATGTCTATACCCATAGTGGACCCATAGAGAACAGGAACGGACGCTTCAGGTAAAGCGACGAGGTCCAGTAAGGGTGTCCTCGTCTTAGGGAGAGGCCAATTGCCATACAGAACGGGCACTTTGGGCACCGCACAGAGACCTGCGAGTAAGGAGTCTGTTTGAAAGGTGAGAAAACAGATTTTATCCAAAAAACAAGGCAGGCGGTTAAGCGGTGCATCGACCTTAGGGAAAAAAGTCTTGGGGTTAAAGCTGGGTGCCTCCAACACAGAGAAAGAAGACAGAGAACTAGAGCTTGGCTTCGGAGTGGAGGTCCCAGGTACCCAGGTCTCACATGATACTGTGGGAGAAGCAATGCAAATTGTTACTGTTTTAAACATAGGGTTTTTAACATCGGTAGCTCCAGGCACCTTTTTGAGAGGTAACCCTAGTCTTGGGACAGGACAGTCAATAGCAAGTACCCCAAGTATTGTGGAAGACACAGAGAAATATAAGTCCATTTTAAAGACGGTATCTTCTGAAAAAAGGGAAAGTTCCAAATGCGATACCCCTGAGTTCGTGGCAGTAGACATACAGTCAGTAGTGGATACCCCGAATACTGTGGGCGAATCAGCGTGAAACAGTATTATTGCAGGAATGGGCATCCCAGACTTAAAGTCATTTTTGATCATCCCGGAGGCTGTGGCATGATCCGTGAGAGAAACTGGGGTAAACTCTCCAACAGACACAAGAGACATCTTGCTTGTTACAGAATTGGGTCCCTGAGAATCCCTAGTGAGGGCATCAGACTCCATGGGAGACTTAGTGACAGGGGTTTTGGAACTGATAAAAGGAATTGCAGGTATCACAGATTTAATAGGAGAAATACCTTGCAAAACAGAAATTTTAGTAAAGGTGATAGGCATCACAGATAGGACAGACAGAAGTAAGCTAGGCAAGGTTGCTTCTATAACAGAAGATTTGGCAGCGGCAAAGCTTAACTCAGCGGCTGCTGGAGAACTTTTAACTACAGTGAGAAGGGACTGCAGATTTACAAAGTCAGGGATAACGGGAGTCTCAAACTTGAAAGCCTGATCCTTCAAAAAGAAGGGCCCTAACTTTAATGGTACTGAGGGAGCAACAGCAGATACGCTGATCTCAGAAGGGGTCACTTGGAAAGGAGCATAATATGTACTGTTCGCTTTAAACCCTAGGATTTGAGAAAAGGAGAACTCAGACAGTGCAAGTGGGGCAACCACGACTGTACTGGCCTCTGAAGTGGGTATTTGGGAAAGAGTGTCTGGGACTTCAGAAACGACAACAGATTCCACGAAAAGGGGTCTATGCTCAGAAGCAGGGGTCTCAGCTCTCTGAGTGGCAGACGGGGTGAGTGAAATACCTAGGAGTAGGGATTCTGCGAACAGGTTTAGAGAAACAAACGGCTCCAGAATACTTTTTACTGGAGCCAGTATTATTGCCGAAAGTTCAGGGGGCATAGCCCCGAGAATTTTAGCTGAGTCAGAGGACAAAAGGGGTTGATCCTCTGAGGCTAAGGAGGTGTCCCTGACTGACGAACTAAAGGGATCTACCAAGGAAGGTTCACAGGGCTGACCTGCAGGGGTTAACATAGGAAAAACCCCAAGGGTTAAATTACTCTGTACCTGAGAATCAGAGAAATAGAAGCTAGTCTCCGAGAGTGGGGTCAAAGGGGGTTCTGCCTCTTGCCCTAGGGACCTATCATTAGACTGCGGAATACTAGGGTTAACAGTAGGAACCTCACAGAGCAGACTAGCAGGGGTTAATACAGAAAAAACCTCGGAAACAGAGCTTAGAATTTTTGGTTTAGGAAAAGAGGGCAAACAGGATTCATTCTCTGGTGCTAGGGAAGACACACTGACCTGGGTACTGCAGGGATTTACAGTGGGGAACGCATAAGCCTGACTAGCAGGGGTTAAGACCGAAATAACCTCAGGGACAGAATTTAGGGAGGTTAACTCAGGATTAGGGAGCGTGGCAGCTTCTTCCTTAGCGGGCAGCGACAGAGAAATGGTTTGACCATTCTTAGGAGAGAGAGGTAACCCCACAGGTTTAGTAACAGGACTGGTAGCACAGAGAATCTGCCAAGCAGCAGCATAGCTGGCAAGGAGGGGATCCTGTTCTATTATGTGAGTGTCTAGTGTTGAGGAAAATACATGGAGTGTATCTTGAGACTGAGCCAACATGAGGAGGGCGCTCTGTTCCACTAGATGAATGTCCAGTGATGAGGCCAGGGCATAGATTGCCTCTTGGGCGTCGGCCAGTTCCATAGGGTTCACATTATCCCAGGTTAAAGGGGAATCAGGGGAGCGAATACATTCGGCTAGAGACTGTTTTAAGTTCAGGATACAGTAAGCCTTAATAAAGAGATCACAACGGCATTGTCTTTGCAAAGGGGTTACACCTTCATAGGTAAACATTTCATCCATCAGGGGTATTACTTCACACAAATACTGGCCTTCATAGTGGGACTGATACACAGGCCGGGACATAACTTCAGTTGGTAAATTGCCATCCCCCGCCACGGCGCGGTCCGGTTTTAATGGGCCGAGCATACTGTTACGCCGATGCTCGCCACAAACCGGGACCGGACCGCGGGGCTGAGGTGGGGTTATATAATCACCGACCTGAGTCCACGCAGACTGATCCGGAGTGCGCAGTTCATAGTCGTACATCGCAGGGTCAGGATTGGAGAAGGCAGCATCGTCGTTAATGAAGCAGGAGTTCGGCAACAGGAAATCAGGAGTGCCCCGCTTCAGCTTAGGAGCGTGAGCGCGGGGGTGGCTTCTGCGCGAGGAGCGGCCTCGGCCCATGACGCCGATCTCAGCAGGAGGAGACAGCAGGCTGGCCGAAGTTCACCGCAGGGCAGCGTCGGGAAGAACCAACGCTTCAGCGCAGAAGTCCAAGGCAGGTCACTGCAAGAGGATCGCAGCAAGCCGCAGGAAAGGAAGGGTAGCCACTGCTAGGAGGGAATGCAGCAGGTACCGGTGCTGGCAACACGCTTCAGCACAGACGTCCCGGGTAGGCCACTGCAGGAGAATAGCAGCAGGCCAGTGCTGGCATCAACGCTTCAGCACAGACGTCCAGGGCAGGCCACTGTAAGGAGATAGCAGCAGACCGCAGGAAAGGAAGGGTAGCTACTGCTAGGAGGGAATGCAGCAGTACCAGTGCTGGCATCAACGCTTCAGCACAGACGTCCGGGGTAGGCCACTGCAAGGAGATAGCAGCAGGCCAGTGCTGGCAACAACGCTTCAGCACAGACGTCCAGGACCAGGCCTCTGGATACTCAGGAACTTGGAAGGTAAGAATGCTAGGAGAAAGGCCTGGGGTGGTTTGTGGCAGAGTCAGTAACATAGAGATATGAATAGTTATGCTCGGCGCTGGTTCAGAGCCAACGCCTAGAATATAAAGGGCGGAGATCCAATCACAGGAGGAGGGTGTGTGAGAATTCCTCCAATGAAGTAGCACAGGGCAGAAGCTGCAATGAGAGGCAGCACCTGTGCCATAGATTGCCAGAGGAAGCTTGCAACTGCACAGGTCTGCAAGGCTGCAGTCAAAGCCAGTAGTGGATTCCTTACAGTATGGGCTTTCACTAGTATATGTACACTTATAACAATAGAAGTGTAAGTGCGCTCATCATGTATTCTCTCTCTTCTCTCTGGTAGAGACCATCTTGAGGCGAATCTATACTGCGCGGTCTCGTCAGTGGCTTATTATTTTTGAAGGTACGGATTAAAAATGGACAAGTTTTTACTGAAGTGTAATAAGCATGCTAGGACTGAAATGAAGACGATGCACCACAAACTAGTGGCGGGTGTTTAAAGAAGCGGAAATATCGTAAATATGACGACAGTTATTTGGATTTTGGCTTTACATCAACAAATGTCAACGGTGAAGAAAAACCGCAGTGCGTGCTGTGTTTGAAGACTTTGGTGCCAGAGTGCATGCTTCCGAGTAAGCTAAAACGCCATTTAGAAACCATGCATTCAAACATGGTTGGTAAACCTCGCGACTTCTTTGCCAGAAAGGTAAAAGAATTAAAACAACAGCATTTCTCACCATTTATCAATACCAAACAATGCTTTGCTAGCATCATACAAGGTTGCATATAGAGTTGCGAAGTGTAAAAAGCCCCATACTATGCAAGAACAACTAATTCTACCGGCTGCTATAGATCTGGTGAACATTATGATCGGCGAATCTGCGGGGAAATTGCTTTCAAATGTGCCTTTGTCTAACAATACTATCAGTCGCAGAATTGAGCACATGGCGGAGGATCTCAATGATCAGTAAATTGAAAAAATAAAAGGACAGGAATTTGGTTTGCAGCTGGATGAGGCAACAGACAACAATAAGGATGCACATTTGATTTGCTATGTAAGGTTCATAGATGGCAATGACATTGTGGAAGACCTTCTCTTTTGTAAAAGTATTACGGCAGGTACAAAAGCTCAAGACTTGTTTGAGATCCTGGATACATTTATTGTTGAAAATAATTTGGAATGGACAAAGTGCGTTGGTGTCTATACTGATGGTGGTCGTTCGATGTCCAGTCGTTACGGAGGATTACAGGCGCTTATTCGAAAGAAAGTTGCGTATTCAATGTGGACCCATTGCATCATTCACAGAGAAGCACTCGCATCAAAGTATTTGAGTCCTCCGCTGAATATGGTTTTAGAACGTGTGGTGAATGTGGTAAATTTTATAAAAACTCGGCCATTGAAAGCAAGGTTATTAATAAAAATTGTGTGAGGATATGGGAGCCGAATACACATCTTTGTTGTACTACTGCCACTCACGATGGCTCTCTCGTGGCAATTTCTTATCCCGTACGTTTAAATTACGGCAAGGAATTTACATTTTTCTTGAAGAAGAAAAACACGAGTATGCCAAACACTTTGTGGAAACTGATATTTTGGTGCAACTAGCATACTTGTGTGATATCTTTGACAATTTAAATGCGTTGAATCTCTCCCTACAGGGAGGCAACATGCACATTTTGACATTGGCCGGGAAGATTTCAGCTTTCAGAAAAAAATTACTAATGTGGAGAAGAAATATGAATGAAGACGGTGGCAAAGATTGTTTCCCCTTGTTGCAGCAGTTTGTGATCGCCAATGAAGTTGATTTCTCTAAATCTGTTTTTGAAGATCACCTATCACAGATTATCAAGTGGTTTGAAAAATTCTTTCAGGAGGAAGATGATATTGACAAATTCGCATGGATTCAAGACCCATTCAAAGCCCAAGCTCCACCTGAATTTACTTCTTTAGAAGAAGAAAATCTTATTGAGCTATCTTGCGACAATACACTGAAGACCAAATTTTGCCGCATGGATATTACTGAATTTTGGCTATCAGTAAAAGATGAATATCCGCTGTTAAGTGGTAAAGCTCAGCGAATCTTAATACCATTTGCAACATCATATCTGTGCGAAGCTGGGTTTTCGGCGGTCGCTGTGATAAAAAGCAAATACCGTGCAAAAATCAACGTGGAACAGGAAAT